>NW_021604639.1:2656704-2749478 GCF_004785775.1 Grammomys surdaster | reverse complement strand
AAGAAAGAAAGAAAGAAAGAAAGAAAGAAAGAAAGAAAGAAAGAAAGAAAGAAAGAAATGCATCTTCTATGTTGTATCCATCACATATATACATGAAAAATGCTTGGAAGTCATCAAGTATTAATAGCAATTATATCTAGATCTTGATATAATGAGGTTTGTTGCTCAGGCTTTTTTTGGTACACATACATACATACATACATACATACATACATACATATGTACATGCATGCACACATACGTATGTACATAGTTGATATATCTAAATGTAGAATAAGCATAAGCTTCACAAAAATACATTTTCTTAAACAAAATTATGAATATAAGAATCTCAAAGAACATTAGGAAATCAGTGTATTTCCTTGATAGATTAGCTTTGTATTGTTCGTGAATTTTACCGCCTGCATTATTCAATAGTTACTGCTGGAGCAGGTTTGCTATGCTAATACTCCACAGTGGGAGGGCTCAGAAGAATAAGCTTACTGAAACTATGACACAGATTGGTGAGAGAGGCACCAGCATATTTGAAGAGCTCTTCTATTGCTCTTCTTTGTACGCCAGACCTTAGAATGGGAGAGGCAGATGCTCGAGTAGGTTAATTAAATGCAATATGTCTAATTGGATCCTAGTGTAGCAAGGGCCAAGTAGCTGCCTTGAATCATAAAAGGCAGTATGGGCATACTTAGCACAATGCATAGCACAGGCCAATCAATGTTCATAACGGTCTGATTTCTATAGACCTTTCTGTCTGGCTAATTAAGCATGGTACTTTCAAAGGTAAAATAAATAAGAAGCATACTAAGTCCTAGTTTGTCTGCACATACAGAAAAATTCTAGAACAAATAAATATAAGTTTATCTTGTTTAGAGAATTACATCCTCTCAACCAGTTTCCAGACCTCAGCCAGCGTACCTACCCAGAACCCCTTCGATGAAGGGAGGTCAGGTCCATTCAAGGAAAAACCTTGCCAGAATACTGAAACATTTTACTATTAATCTTTCTCTCATTTTTTCTCCAAAGTAAACTGTAGCCTTATACAGTGATAACTGTATATTAGGGGGAAGACAAAAAAAATCAGCTCTTTCAGGACCTAACAAACGCTCATTCTAAACTGACATTGATTCCAGGAGACCTCATATGAATTGTAGTCCCCCAGTTAAAGTGGGAGATTATAAAAGCTAGGTGCTCAGGGGAGTTTAGCCGAAGTCCAACTCACAGACATCCAGTGGGTCCAGAACTCATCTTGTGATTATTTCCCTAGTCCCAGAATACATACTTTCCCCAGCTTCAGCATACATTCATTGTTTCTGCTCCTAATTATGGATGTAAAGTGACCAGCTACTTCAAGCTCCTGATGTTTTAACTTCCCTATCAGGATGGACTATGCTCTTGAACAGTGAAACAAAAATAAATCCTTTGTCCTTTAAGTTGCTTTTGCAAGGTATTTTATCAAGACAACTGGAAAAGAAACTATGACATATACCAAAATGTTAATATGGTAGAATGTTTTTTATATATGATGGCATTTTGTGCATTAAATTTTTATGTTTCTTGTGCTTGTTTTATTTAAAGAGCTAAGGTTCAAAAGGCCTTTACAGTGGTTCTTTTCATATAGTGTTTAGATGGTTGTAATTGTCCCCACTCTAATTGAATGTTGTTAATTACTTAACTAGAGCTGTTAATCTTCTTCCTCCACAGCTATCAGAGAAGCAACTTTGGATTTATCGACTTAAACACTCAAGCAAAATAAAAAAGATGCAAGCAAAATGTAGTTCTTTGCCAGGATGAGAGACTTAACCCAGGAATAAAATACCTTTTGAGTGTATGTGATTCATATGCATTTATAAATTAACAAATTGCTAAACCTATGATACTATGCTGGGTATGGAGCTTATAAGTGTCTGAATAGAGCCAACCATTGGGTAGCAGGAATTCTGCCATGTCAATTCTATGAAACAGGCGTCCAGTGTGGTCCAGGGTAAATATGAATCAACTTTCATTATCTTGAAGATAACTATTATAGAGAAAGAGAGAAACAATGATTTGACACTAAATATAGAGATAAGTACTTGACCAATCCACCATAATTGTGTTTTAAGTAAATCTGTATTTGCTATCACATTATAATTTTTTACTGAAGCTATATTTAAATCTCCATGAACACTGTATTACCATTTTAATAAACTCAAGATTCTTATATTCCATAACTCCTTTCCACATTTCACTGCTTCTTCTTTTCGTGTTGTACTTCACCCCTATTCAAAAAATAAAGTAGTCTATGAAGAATTCTCAATGTTTTTGTTTCCAATGTACAAAGTTTCTTTTAAGCTGCCACTTTAGGTACTTTACATTCTAGATATCTAGCTATGTTCTCTTTGTTGTTTACTTCAGATAATTTTATTCCTCTAGGACACTTTTAATTTGATAGTAATCCATTATATATGTTCATGAGGACATTTATATTTAATTGTGATTTCATAATTTTTAAGAATTTTCTGACATATCTCATTTGATTGAGCAAAACCTATCTACTATTTTGAAGGTTAACCTATAGTTTGCTGTCCAATCAAATGTCATGCTTACTATATAAATTTACTACAGTGTTTGAAAATCAAGGCAAACTCACCAAGTCCTAAGAGCCATGACCATTTTCTCACTACAAGTGTCTCTTTTGGGGGGTCCTAACATGTAACTGACAAATAGGCAGAAGCAGCCAGAAAATCCAGCAGAATGAATTTCATCCTAGTTCTGATGCCCTTCTATATACCCAGATGCTTCTCAACTTAGAATGAAGTTATGTCCTGATTGAAGTGCATTGACTATACCCAACCTACTACTATGTTTGTATAAATACCTCCCAAAGGCCCACAGGCTAAAAGTTTGATCTCCATAAAGGTCCATAAATGATCCATCATTTTCAAACACAATAGTTGACTTCAAATACTCTTAGATATGATGTGGGATTTGAGTAGTATACAGAGTCAAAGGGAAATGGATCTTCTGAAGTGATCAAAGGCAGCAATTATGAAGTTAAAATTAAACATTCTACTTACATCAACAGTAAAAAACATAAGCATTTGTATGGCTTGAATGTTCCTTGAATATCCATCATGAATTTAATTGTCAGTATAGCAGAATTAGGTGTAGGACTTCTAAAACCTCTAACAGGTGATTGGGTCATGTTGCCTTGGTAGTAGATTAGATATAGTGGGCATAGTCTTGTCATAAAAGTGAGTTCCTTCAGATGCAAGCTGAATCACTGCTGTCCTTTCCCCAGTGTACCCTTCCTATGTGATACCTAATCTGCCATGTTATTGAGTAGCAAGAAAGTCCTTAACAGATACTGCACTTTGGTCTTATATTCCCAACCTCCAGGCCTATGACAATAAATTCCTTATTTTGCTATAAACTACTCAGTCTGTAGTATTTGCTATTGGAGCAGAAAATGGAATAAGATAGGCATGTATTTAGAAGTAGCCATGTGCTGATGAAAGAGTAAATAAGAAATGTATTTTTATTCCAGTTATATATGTTTCATATGAACCCTTTCTGATTTGGATAAATCCACAATTTTAATGTTTTGTTGGTCCTGAAGGAAATGAGATCAGGAAAACTGAGCACACCATGAGAAGTTAGATATAAACCTGCATCCTGGCTAGTTTTATATCACCTTAACACAAACAAGACTCATTTTGGAAGAATGAATCTCAACTGAGAAAATGTCCCCAGCAGACTGGTCAGTGGTGTATTTTCTCAGAAATAATGGGTTGGTTGAATGTTTCCTAACTTTCAGTATGTCTCAAAGTGTATTTCTTCTGTGGCTTTACAAGTGCTACTTTATCTATGCAAAACAACGCAGGCTCACAACCTGGTGAATCTTTGTTTCTCATTGAATAACTATCACGCTCACTGATCTATCAGATGACACTATTGGTCTCTTCTATATGCCATTGTAGTACAGAGATGTATAGAATTGTTCTCTTTATCCACAAAATTAAAACACATTCTTAGAACATGAATATGTGCATGTGTTTCAATATCATATATGAGCTTGGGAAAACCTTTCCACAAGAAACCTCAAGCACAGGTTCAGTCCAAATAAACATTCTTTTACAATTTGTAAAACTTCTCCATTTCATCTGCTCTGGAGTCATAGTTAAGTTTTCCATTTCTGTGATAAAATAGCATAAGCAAAAACAACTTGGGGAGGAAAGGGTTTATTCCAGTTTACAAGCAGAATAGGGCCTGGAGACAGGAGCTGATGCAGAAGCCATGGAGAGGTGTTGTTTGCTCAGCTAACCCATCGGTGACCTATAGCTGTGTTTTCTCATATTGTTGTGGTTTGAATATGCTTGGAACAGAGAGTGACACTATTAGGAGGTGTGACCTTGATGGAGTATGTGTGACTTTGTTGGAGGAAGTATGTCACTATGGGGGTGGGCTTTGAGACCCTCTTCCTAGACATGTGAAAGCCAGTCTTCTCCTGTCCACCTTTGGATCAAGATGTAGAACTTTCGGCTCCTCTAGCTCCACATCTACCTGGATGCTGCCATGCTCCCACCTTGATAATGGACTGAACCTCTGAACCTGGAAGTCAGACCCAATTAAATGTTGATCCTTATAAGAGTTGCCTTTGATATGGTGTCTCTTCACAGCAATAAAACCCTAACTAAGACACATATAAATCATCAATCAAGAAAATTCACCACAACCTTACCCACAGGCCTATTTGGTTGAGACATTTTCCTCAACTGAGGTTCCCTCTTCTAATAACTCTTGCTTGTGTCAAGTTGATATAAAACTGACTAGTGCATCCAGTTAGAATGGGTAAGGATGGGCATATACTGGCTACACTATCCTTCATAAGTCCTAGTTGTTTACATTTTGCTCTGCATTCTGTGCCTCAAGTTAGTTTCTACATCCCTAGTTCAATGACCAATAGTATTTAATGGGAATGTGAAGAGCTTATTCAGCAATCATATTTTAGATTTCTTTTTTTTTTTGTAACAAATTGTCCTTTTGGCAAACTATCCTTCCCTCAACTACTCTGAAATTTCTGGTGGAGTATATTTCAATGTTTATTTAAATTATTAATTCTAGAATATCTTTTCTAAGTAGCCCACATCTTCCTTTATCTGTTTCATCTGTTACTTTTCTTTAAATATCTTCAGTTAAGATTCTTCATCGTCTGTTCACATTTATACAGTAAAATGGCATAGATCAATTATTTTCATAAGAACAAGTTTTTCTAAGAACTTTCTATAACTAAGCACAGTAATAAATAACATAAGCATTAGGTCATATAAACCTCAGATGAGACCTCTATGAGATAAATGTTCTTCTTCCTGCATGCAGTCATCCTGAGGTGAAAGCATAACTAACTGCCAAGTCACGTTGACCAGACCACTGAGTTTTTTCAGGCCTTCCAACCCACTAATCTTCAGGCTGTCTTTGAGGCTTAGGTCTGTCCAGTCATACGTATACACACCAGCAGAAATCAACGAGTACATTAATTGACTTATTTTCCCTTTTTTCTCTCTCTCTTTTCCCACAACCACTGTATTGTTGTGTTATCCCAGAGTTAGCTGGAGGCCTAGCCAGGTAAGGGTCATTTGTGGCCTACTCACCGCTTTGCTTAGCAAGCACTCTACACCAAGTAAAGCTTCACAGCTGAGTTGGTCACTCATATAGGGGTTCTGGGACCATTGCTGTAATCTGCTATTACCTTCATAACCAGCCTACAGTTCTTCTTGTTTTTAATTACTCTATGCAAGGTATTTTTTAGGAGTCGCTTGATACTTCCATCTTCTCTGTACACCCTGCTTTGCTTGTGTGTACTGAGTTGAAGGTCATAAAGCACTGGCCAAATTTTTTTGTCACTATAATCTAACCCTTAAAATGTTGACTCTATGATAATATCAGGGAGAGAGAATCAACTGTTATTATTATTAAGCTGCATTGTAAATAGTATAATTAAAAGCTTAAATAACGTTCAAGTCTTGGCTCCACAAACAAATGACTCTGTGAAGTTAAGCATGCTATTTTACATCTCTAAACGTTTTTACATCATGTTAAATGTTAAACCATCGTGTTAATAATAGGGTTATTGAGGATAATTATGAGATAGGGTATTTAAAACATTCATCATAATGCCTGATTTGCAGTAAATGCAATAAGTGTTAGTTATCACTTTGTTAACTAAAACATTTAGATTCAGCAATGCCATGTGAATAGCTAAGACCATAGCAATTGTTCACAATTGTCTAATGAACTTTAAATTTAGGTAAAAAAAAAAACAGGGCTTTATAATAAAATAATTGAATACAAAACCATTATTTGCAAATCACATGACACATACAAATTAAACAACACATCTGTATGAGCACACTTAAACTAAAAAACGTTGGAACAAATAAAAGGAAAAAGCTCTGAACAACAAACACATGAAATGTTTTACTTAAAAAAATTACTTTAACATAATTGAGACCTACAGAAAAGTTGCAAATGCCATGTTTCTTCTACCAAATCTACCTTTATGTTAACATCTGATTACTATGATATACTCCTCAAAAATAAATCCTGCACAATGCCATATTCTAAGGACTCTTGTCACATTTTATTGATGTACATTTTTGTTCCAGGATTTTTCTTGGTGTTTGTTTTCCTTTGAAATCTGGAAATTTCTCAGTCTTTCCTTGACTTCCCAATTTGGAACAATTTTGAAAATTGTTCCTTAATCTGGGTTTGTCTTATAGTGTTATATCACAATCAGACGGAAGTGTGTTCTGAATGTGAATCAGTAGAAGTGATGTGTATTTCATAGTATACTAGCAGGAGCTGAAAAATGTCTTATTACTGGTAAAAAAAATGATTTTGATCAAGTCACTAAGGTGATATTTGTTCTGTTACATGTCCTTTTATAATCAACAAGAGAGAAAGGGTATTTTGATAGCAAGCAAATATTTTATTTTTCTTCATAAACTTCCAGCTTCCAATTAAGGCTTCCATCCACTAGTTTTACCTATAGCAATTAACCAGTGTGTTATAATAGTAATTTCATACTTCCTTAACTTTTTATATACATACATGTATGTTAGTTGGAATTGTTTTGCAGAAAAGAACTGACATTTTTAAGATTCATTGTTTTTTAAAGCTGAAGTCCTATGAGGTCTCAGATGGGAACAAGATAGACATCTGAGAGCTGGTTATAAATATAGGCTCTCGAGCAACTCCCCTAGGTCATCTGGTTCATAATCTTCACACAGGGAACGCTGAAAAGGAACAAGTTGTACAATTTAATAAAATTTAGGTTTGTTGTAAGATTTCCATGGCTGGTGGTCAGCTCTTTTGGAAGCTAAACTCTTTTATCATATACTTTTCATTTTATTTTTCTTTTGCTGTCAGAACTTGGGATGAGCCCAAGGTTTTTTATATGCTAGGCAAGTGCTGTTCCAACTAGCAATACCCCCAGTACTACATGTCTTACATTCCATTAGATGCTATCCCTGGAGAATATTGGAAGATGATAGTGACCATTTGAACAACAACAAAAACATGACTTGACTTTAAGGCAAAGAAACTCATTGTTTCCTTAAATACTTTTATTTTACACATCATATGAAGATCTAGACAGGTATAAGCAAGTATGGACATCTAATTTGTCAGCTTGGATGAATTTTATATCTATGATTTGAAAAGTACTTCTTATGGGTGTCTAAACGTCTTCATTTCATTTGATATGTCAAAACAAAAGGGAAACAACCTCATGACTCTTCTTCAAAGGAATATATAGTGAAAGCAGAATGAAAGCATGTTTATTAAAGTAAAAGGCATGTTTGCACTCTATGAAACTTTTTTTTTAAAGGTTCAAATCACGTAAAACTCGCTGTTCAATTATTTTACTCTAACAAATGATGTCTTTGCCTAGAAAGTTCCCCAAGGGGCACACAATTATACAAACATATCATGTAGCTTCAAAATAGTCTTTAGATGCAATGAGTGCCCCTCTTCAAAGTGTCAAACTCTGTCTCTATGTCCTTATGTCTCAATGAGACATCAAAATCTTTTCCCCTTCTCCACCTTCACCTCCACATGGTTGCCTATCCCAGATCATACGTCCACTTTGATAGGCAGCAAAAGCCACTATTTGTATGCTGTCAGCCCACACAGACTTAAAGGACACCCAACAACCACCAGCTCCTGACTTATCAGGCTTATGGGGTAATGTAGTGGGCATGCCAAAGGAGCCTTGTCCAGTTGACATTCTCTTCTCTAACACTTAGGTTCTCTCTTTAAAAGCATAGCACCTTCTGAAGCTGAAGTACACTCCTATGTCCAAATGAATACACCAGCAGGAAGTCAGAGTAAGCAATGCATACTGATCACAGATTATTCTTATTATAGATAGATAGATAGATGGATAGATAGATGGATAGATAGATAGATAGATAGATAGATAGATAGATAGATAAGGCTTATTCATATCATTGTTGCTATTTTGAAATATCATAAATTACTTTGAAACAAAGGAAGTTTTTTAGATAGTGTCTTTCTATGTAACTCTGGTTATTCTGTAACTCTCTATGTAGACTATGCTGGCCTCAGTCTCACAGAGAATGACCTGCCTCTGCTTCCTGAGTGCTGAGATTTAAAGTGTACACTACTACAACTGGCTTCCAAAAATATTTTAATGTTGACATAAATGCAAGTGACCTAATTTTTTGAGATTACAATATAATTGCAACATTTCTCTCTTCCACTTCCTTTTTCATATGCTCCTTCTTCGTCTCTTTCCAGTTGATAGCCCTCTTTCATTAATAGTTATAGCATGCATGGACATATATATGCATATGCAACTAATTAATGCCTTCTTTCCTGGGGAAGACTATTTCTCCCACTCTCAGCATTCCTCAGTTGCCTATAGTTTTTTGTAAAAGACTCTCCTGCTCAGTCTACTTTGGCATGTCTACTGGTATCATCCTTGTTCAGCTAACATTTGGGCAGCCATTTCATTCAGGCTTATGGGTGTAGCTTATGACATGACCAGGAGACACAATCTCACAGCAAACTCCCTGATTTTCTAGCTCTTACAATATTTTTGCCCCTCTTCCACAATGTTCTCTAAGTCTTAGGTGTGGGAGTGTTTTTTTAGATAAACCAATTGGTACTACAATTACCACCAGTTTTATTCACTAGGCAACATATGAAAATTTCTGTGACATTTTAAACTGTTACATGTGGGTGTTGGAAATGTGGGGTGATGGCACTAAATGGGCAGAAACCAGGAATGTTGGCAAACACTGTACACAGCATGGGGAAGCCTAGAATGTCAATATAGAGAAAGAATGGTGGGCATTGTTTGGATCTAGAATGTTAACCAGAGGCCCGTAGGATAAAGTCCTGATGTCCATCTACACAGCTGGGAGATGTGGAGAAGTTTTAAGTCGTGCAGACACACTCTCCAAGAGATTAGTGATATTTCCATTTTTCCCCCTTTTCACTTTCTAGTTGCAATGAGTAAGTGTTCTTGCTCCTCCATGGATTCCCACCAGCCTACCACAGGCCCAAAACAATCTGTCGAATGGACCACAGACTGAAATCTCTATACTTGTGAGCCAAAATAACCCTTTTCTCTTTTAAGTTGATCATCTTGGGTGTTCATTTCAGTGACATAAAGACATAAACTAACACATGGCAAAAACCTAAATCAAAACCCAAATAACTAATGGACATGAAAATTAAAGTACAAATGGAAAACAGAAGTGTAAACCCAATCAGAGATGATTCTGGGCTTTAAATGAGCCACATAATTAGTTCTGAGTTTCCAGGACAGTAAGAGCAGAATAACATGGTTTTAATGGTGACTCTCTCAATTGGATAAAATACCTTAATATTAAAAGGTGAATAAAAACTACAGTAAATGCTTGAGACTAGAGAGATGGCTCCACAGTTAAAAGTTCATACTGTGCTTATATAAGACCCAAATTCAGTTCTCAGCACCCACACTGGGTGAGTCACAACCATCTGAGACTTAAATTCGAGTGGGATCCAATGCCTTTGGCCTCTATGGTACCTGTGCACAAGTACACATACCAAACAGACACATGAACACAAAATCAAAACCAAAAAATTTTAGAGTATAAAATAAACCTTATTGAGAAAATTGGTAAATTATTTTGGAACAAATATGCCTTATGCTACATAAAATAAGAAATAATTAAATTGACTCATGAGCAGACTCTTATTTCTAAACTCACACAGCCATCCATCATTCTGTCCTTAGCAATGAGAAGGTATTTTGAGAGTGGAAGAAAAAAAAAGTAAAAATGGTTGATAGATATTTCTATATAAAATTGAATTCCATGAGGTTTGAAACCACGAAAAGCCATTAGTCTCAGGAGCCAAGTCTTAATGAGTCACTTTGAGAAACCTAGATTATATTGCAACAAAAAGAAAGAAGCGTCTATCAAAACATTAGAAAACAAGTACACACAGAGACCCAAAGTATCTAAGACACATGAGGAGGCATCAATGAAAGGGCATCCATGGCTAAAGAATCTGAGTGACAAAGCTAAGGGTTATGCCTCAAAAACATAAAGTAAGTACTTGTGAGTCCATTCTTATAATGGTAAAAGATGACAGATTAATAAAAGACAAGAATTCCATGGCTTTTGTGCCTTCAAAGAAGCAGATATATTCCCCGCTTGGTAAGAGCATATCCAGAATAGGAAGTCCCCTTCCAAAGAGTGCCTAACAGACAGAAGAATGGCACAGTGTGCAAACCTACCTGAAACTGCAACAGTAACTGTAAGTGACTAAGATCAATATCATTAGCAATAAGTCACACACACATGCCAAATACGTTTTATATAATTAATAAACTTTATAGTAGACTCAATGGCAGTTAATATTTGTAAAATTCCTCATTTAAATATGTATTTCCAGAATAATTAGGAGAAAAAAGGAAAGCCCAACGTAGGCACCTTTTTATTAATACTTGACTGTTATACTTTTCAAAACCGTCAAGGTTATCAGAAACCAAGCAAGCCTGAGAAGCTACTTATAGTCCTTAGAGGAAGTTGAGAAAACACTGAAAGCTGAATGCACTTGGTACAGTAGATGGGATTCCGAAATCTGCCAGGGACAGTAAAATTATCCATATGGCACAGTGGTAAGAGGCATCGGTGGAAAGTGATGAGCATGATCTTAGGCGTCAACACTGTGCTCGAGAGTACAAAAACAATAGCAATAAAACCTACCTAGATCACTGCAGACTTTGAGCCGTGAGAATGCGTGATCTCATTTCACTCCAAATGGATGATCGAATAAGATAAATAATTTAGCATTCCCGGTGTGCTTAGAATGGGCACATGCTTTGGTCATTTGCAATTTATACCAGAAAGATTTTAGTCAGACTTCATGGATAATAGAGGGAGCAGCTGCAGAAGCACAGTGAGTCTGGATTCCTACAGTAACAACTACAGGCTCCTGCTCAGGCAAGAGAACCGTCATCTCAGACAGCTGTCTATTCTCCAAATTATAGGAGTGTGTTGCTAGCCCAGGCAGAGCATCTATCACCTGAGCAGGCATTAAGACGTTAGGTTCCATCTCATAAACTGTGACACATCCTTCTCATGCTGCACAGAGTAGGAAAGAGTACAAGATAAACCATGACTTCCGTGATTTCTGAGTGTACATTGCAGAAAGCAAGCAGGTAGATGGTGAAAATCCCAAAATTTAGCCTGGTAGAGAATCTAAAAATGGTTGTCAAAGTTCAGTGGTGAAATAGAAACTTAATAAATAGCACCAGATGCTTGGAAAAAAATCAAACCAATGGACAAAGTAATGTGGAAGAGTGGAGAGTCACCCTGGAGTCAGCCAGAGCTGAGGCAAGGAACGTGATTAGGCTTTATATGTTGAGAAAGCTGGAACAAAGTGAATCAGTGTGCACTTCAGAGGAGCAGCTGCCAGCCTGGGGAAAGGGGGATGTGTGAGTAAGGTTGGCTAAGGGTTAAGATTCAGTGCATTAGCTTCTGTGTATGAACAGACTTCTGAATTTAGGTGACAAAGCTAACAAGTGCACAATTAAAACTTGTCTTAAAATGCAGAGTTCAGGCAATATTCACATCATTGTTGTGCTAGGACATAGAATAGAATAGAAGGCCCCATTCTGAACTTGGAATTATATGGTAATTAGCACCCCTCAAATGATTTCATACCCCAACAGTAGTTCCTCAGAGACTTTTTGTTTTGTTTTATAGTAGTCAGTTTTATTAAGTACTTTGTAAACTAAGACTAATAAATACATTGACATGAGAGGAAGCCACTTCTTCACATTGTCTCACCCTCTTGGCATAGGTTATGCCAAGTGCCAGAATGTTCCTTTCTACTTGTTGTAAGTATTGGGTGAAGGTGGGGAGAGATCCTTCCACTTTAGGAAAGTCATGTTCATGTCAAAATACACCTGGTTTAAATGGAGCACCAAAATTCCAGAGGATACAATCTCCTTTCCCCATGAGGTCCTGAGTGACTTTTCCACCAATCAAATCTGAGATGCTCTAAACCCAAATATTTCTATTCAGTTGAGTGCAATGAGGTAGACACAGAAGACACCTTACCTCAAATTACATCTTTGGGATTAAACAGCACTGGACAGGGTAGGTGAATTACAGCCAAAATCAAGCGAAGATTTTCAAGGAAGCTTCAACAGAAATGTTAAGAAATGAAATTTCAATTCAAATCCAGAAGTGCTAATGGGAGATACTGAGGTCTTAGCCAATATAAGAAAGGGTTGGGAATGGCCTTTTAGACACAGTTCTGTAAGAATGCTTTGGCCAATAAAGTCTGGGCCTGCAGAACCAGATATCCCAAACACTACCCAGATAGCATATATGTATCTCCATCACAGAGTGCTCTCTAGTATGTTGTAGTTGTCTTTAAAGCTCTTCAGTTCGAAGAAGAGCTTATGGCATTTGCATTTCTGATTGGAGGGCAGGTATGTGACCTCAATGGTTGTTGGTGACATTTCAGGTGACTGAGTTAGGTCTTTGGCTGCTGACTGGTGTTGTCTCTGAGAACTCCCAATTCGTGCTTTGACCACAGTGGCCACTTAAGGCCTCCTGATATCGTAAGTACCCTGTCCCATAGCAGGGTGTCTTGTATCCATCCAGGAAGGTAACAATGAGGGCCTTTCAAACACCCTTGAAAGTGTTTCACAGATCTAGCAAGTAAGAATGAAAATTATTATCCATTAAAAACAGAGGTGCTGGCCTTCAGTATGAAACGGGATCTCTTGAGGGCATTGTGTCCCACAGGGACATGGGGTCCCCTTCTAGATTCCATTGCAGTATGAATACCAGGTTCCCATCACAAGCCATCACAAGCACGACATTCACTCCAGACAGCCAGTTACTACTAGACACCATCGCCTCTCTCCAGGAACACCTGCTAGGATAGTCCCACCGTGCTCGTGCGTTAGCCCAGGCTCAGCCAAAGCCAGGACACCTAGGTTTCCTGGAGGTCTCCAGCCATTTCCTTATGGTTTTCGGTGAAAACCAGGCTAGAGTCTGTCAGAAAACATGGTGAATAGGGGTGCTAGGAAAGCATTCCTCAGAGAATTTTTCATCGCTGTGGAAAATCTAGAATACAGGGAAATGAGTAAACAGAGTCTGGTCTATCATAATAAATTTTTCAGGGAGGATAAAATACTGAGCTCAGTTGCATCTTAATTGAGAGAGCAGAGAGGGGGGCTGGGGGGGGGGAAGGAATCCTGTTTTTATGTGTTGAAGCTGGATGTGGTCATTCTGGGGCCGGTGTAACTCAGATGTTGGGAATACTACTTCTGCCATGCATATTTTTTTCCATTTGGTTCCTTTCAAATGAAAAAAAAATATCAGTTTTCTACAATCCATATCTCTCAGTAAATATGATACCAGAATCCAAGTGAAACATCTTACTCTTGGCATCATTTCAAGGTGTACAAAAAAGAAACCACCAGCTTGCAAGGGCAAACGAAGCTAGCCTAAGGACAGGTCCTCAAATCCAGGAGCCAAGGTACCATATACAGCACCCCAGACAGCTGACTTCTGTGAGATTCTAGGGCCACATGTTGGTGCTTCCTGGTACTCGAAGAATAGATCCCTAGTGACCACATTTAGGCATTCAATCAAAGGACAGTACACAGACAGAGGGTTCGAGCGTTTAATCATCAGTGAGCCATGAAAAGTGCAGCCATTCGGCTTTTCGCATCCCAGTGCTGAGGTGGACAGAATATTTGTTTGTGCTTTTTTAAAAGCCACATACTGACAGTAACTGAAGGTGAATGAAATACAAAAGCAGGGGTCTCCTCTGGTAGAATTAATCTCCTATGAAGAAACTACAGGGGACCATTGAACTGCTGGAACATTAACATTACAAACAACCTTATTAGACACTAGGCACCAGACTGGAATATTTGTCTTCCAAGGGAGACTAAGAACAGTTCATTGTCAGTTTCATATTAAAGGCTTGGAGAGAAACTCAGAAGCCTGCCAGAGACCAGGCAGGCATAGGTAAAAACAGTAGTCAAACTTGCCATCTGTCCCCAAGTCTACCTCCTTAGGGACCATGCTGTCTCTGTTTCCACAGACTATGCCTCAGAATTAACCATAAAATAAAGCTAGTCAGATAAAATACAACCAATTTGAACTAAGAAAGAAACTCAAAGAAATGGGAATGCAGAGGCAAAGGGGAATAATGAACGTCATAAAAAGGAAAATATTATAAAGCAAAAAGATACAATAAACCAGAAGAAACAAAAGGAAAACCACTTAAAAGCACAGATGATGCTATTAATTTTATAATAATATATAAATGTATTTTATATGTTATACCTTATTAAAGTAATCATGAAATACTAAGTATTACAAAAGAAAAGGTGACATCAGTAAAATAGAAAAGCAGGAATCTCAAGCTAGAAAGTAGATTCCTACACTCTGAAGTTCAAAAGACTCACTCACACTCCCCAAAAGGGTCTCCGAGAATGTCTGAGCCAAACTGGTAGCATTTTAGTGGCTAAACTCTGGCAACCTTCCATCTTGCCAAGGTTACAGGATTTCCAACAGATTAGATGGAGGTTTAACACCATACTCCTCATTAGACAACACATTTCAGATGCTTTAAAGAAAAATAGCTTAAAGCCAAAAGCTTCTGAAATGCTGTGGTGGCCCCTCCGTGATCCCATTGTTACTGTCTGTGGTCTTAATTAGGTTCATTTTCTCTGCCAGTTAAGGAATTAAAAGACAAATTGGCTGCAACAGGTAGCAATGCAGCTGCAGCAAGGGAAATGTCAGACACAGCAGACAGAAGCAGACAAAATCAGCTGGTAAAGGAAGGTTTTAATAGGGGTGAGAGAAAACACACACACACACACACACACACACACACACACACACACACCAAAGCACAAAGAGACCAGAAGGTCTCTGCTTGAAGACTGTTTTGTTTTTTTTAAATTGGCTTTGAGGGGTTTCCACCCCCCCCCCCAATTTAGGAATAGTCAGTTTGAAACAAGACAGGATGGTTGACTGGCCCGCCAGGGCTATAGTGTAAATGTGTCCTTATCCGGTCTTGAGTTTGTTGAGCAAATAAAACAGTAGGGTCCTCTAAGAGCAGGAAAAATGCTCACAAGGGCTTTGTTTTAAACTTACAGGGTTTTGTCTCAGGTTAGGAGGGTAAGGAAGAAGAATATTCACCATCTTTCTTAACTAGATGTGGCCCTTCTCCCTGTGTCTGCGTATCAGGAAACCTGTGTAATTCCTTGGCCCTCAGCGTCACTGTATTCCTCCTGAAGGTGGTGTTCACATAGAGCTGCATGCTGGAGACAGAGCAGACTGCCAGCACAGCTGGGTGCAGTCACCTCACGGTGCAGTCACCTCACCCAGACAGGGCTTGACTATGTGTGGTGGATACCACTCTGAAGTCCTGCAGAAAAACACCCCTCCTCTCCAATAAGCTCTACTTTCATTCTAAAGCAATTTTATAGAAAACATTGCTCTAAAAACGTTGCTTAAGCTTATGTATGGTTTCTTCTGTGAGAAAGCCCTTTACTAAGACACAGACCACAGTCCTCATTGTCCAATTTAGTTAAAAACAAATGTTACAGATATAGATTAGGAAAATGATGATACTTTTACAGGGAAGCAAGTACATATACAGTTAGCGTTTTGTAATGGTGCCATCAGGACAAGGCATACTGAAGAACATAATAAATGAACTTCCCCAAAATAACCCTCCACTGCTGCCTCCCAGAAGGAAACCACCTGGGGTGCTTCATGGTTAATTTACTGGGAATATGGGAAAAGATATGCTTAGGAATCAAAAGAACAAAACAAACACACAACTAATGTGTCAATCAAGAGATAGTTGATCAACATCACTAGCGACAGCATTCAGCACATCTGGCAAGAAGGAAATGATGTCCCTACCCTGCTTCCTAATAATCCCAGCACAACCTGGTTAATGTCAACCTGAACAGCAACCCCCAAACCCTGCAGCTTGATATCTCAGGTACAGTTGAACAGTGTGTGAGGTCGGAGAACAGATTTTGTAGTCAAGAATATGGATGGGAAGGGCATGAGTAAAATGTTTTTGGAAATTTCTAGGTGGGAGATAAGTCAATTTTCTCATTTCTGCAACCTCTGGGCTCCTCCGGTGTGTGTGAAGGTGTTTGGCTGCTTTCCAGAATCCCATGGGGATTAGCATTCCTAAACCCTAGAGCCTGTTTTATGGCCCTGGTTTTTATGGTGGTGTGTGTGTGGTGGGGGGGAGGATTTCCTTTACCCCTCTCTTAAGTGCCACCTTACATTATTCCTGTAAGGATATGAAATAAATACATTTGGTTTTACTTTAAGGGGTCAAAATAATGAGGCTCCAATTTTGAGAGGTAATGCAAGAATATATTGTTTTCTGTGTGGTTGGAATTGTCTTGTGTTTTCTAGAAGGTTTACCTGGAAATTCCCAAAGCTCCATAATTTACAGTATGTACACAGGTAAGGTTAATTAATTACATTATCCTAATTATGTAGTTTAAATTAATCTATTTTTATTATTATCATTAAGAATGCATTTTACATCACTTGTCTTTTAGGGCAAAAAACTGACACCCTCATAAGACAATCTTTGTTGGCTAATGGAAGATCATGGCCACTGAACTTGAGTGTAGGTGTTCCTTCATAGGAAGGAGTAAGGAGGGTTGATGAACTATCATCCAGGGGTAATTGTGATTGTCTATACTTAACCTGCAATAGGACAAAAAGTCACGAACCTATGAAATAATTCCTGAATATGAACATCTTATAATCCATTTGTAATGGCAGTAGTGTTTTTATTTAAAGTATCAGGACAATATGAGAAGGGTTTAAGCTAACACTTTGGAAGAGGGTAAAATGTAAATTGATTATAAAGGATGCAGAAAACATTCTAGTACAAAAGACATGTAAAATCCAAGTAAGGATGTATTGTGTTGGACACACTGATGGGATAATTATCAGTTTTTATGGTTAATTGGTGAATAGTATTTGGAAAAATAAGGTGGAGTAAAACCAGAAGCTTTGGGGGTTCGTTCCTGGTCTGTAAACCTGGTATCACAGGTTGGAGGGAGCAGATATAAATTCTTCAGCCAATAGAAGAACTAAAGTGCTATGTGTAAGAAAAGAAAGTGGAACTGGAAACTTATATGGAGTGAAGGGCCCATGAGTAAGGTCAAAAACACTGCTTCAGTGATTCTTGTAATCAACCTAGCAGAAATGAAGATATTCTAATAAGCCACTTTTCTTTCTCAATTTGATTTATCAGCAGTTGAAAAAAATGAATCCTAAAGAAATGTGAACTTCTCTAGGATTCTCATGCTGGGAGAAGGAAAAGTTCCCAGCCAGAAGGAGAACTACTTTCTCAGAAAGATATTCACACATTTCTGACATCTAACCTACAGGATGAAACTGAACCCTAGACAATGATGCATCAATGGTGGGCATGACCACACCTTGCCTGGGACCATGTAGAAGCATAGCACTGATCCTGTATTTAAACTCTGATCTCACTACAGGACCCAAAACATAGATTTGAGGGGTTTGTTGGATTTCTTTGTCCCCTGTCTCAATGTGGTCACCTAGAATAAATCTTCTTTTTCTGCTTTCCATATTAATCTGGCTCCTTTATTGGCATATTAATGACAGGGGTAGCTGGAACTGATTGGGGCACAGGTTGTGATCCCCAAGTTCAATAACATTCTGACATTAACTTTTAAATCTTGAGCAAAAAAGGACATCAGTGATTACTGGAAGGTTGGGAAGTGTGATTCTGGAGCAATTTCATGGACATTTGTTATCTTCTGTGTGGAGGCTGCTTAACTCCATGTTTACAAATTTTCAGAAATAAAAGAATCAGAATATGATTACCAGGAAAAGTCATAAATATTTCAAACACAAACTTGAGATGATAAATTTTTCACATGAAACACCTTGTAATTTCAGTGGGTTTAATGTTAAACCAAGAGAATCCTGGGTGGGAACACATCACTCAATTGTAATGAACCCACTGGGACTGGAAATGTAGAGCCATATTTTGCAGATTTATGGGAAGAATTTTTTAGCTGCCTTGTGGGTGCATTGGATAGCAAACCTTTGATGTGTTGAGTGGGTAATTTTTGAAGAATACAGAGGTAGAAGCTGCCATCTGTGGCATGCACTTGCTTCAGATGAGTAACCAAGAAAAGGGTCATTTCTTATCAGAAAGTGGCTACCACTCCCACACAGCCCTCCTGTCTTCCTAATTCTCCTTTCCAGGTGGCCTCTTACCACACCTAGAAAGAGTTGTAAGAGCCTCTTAATCCCAACCCATTTTAGAAAGAAGTATCAAGCAAGGATGTTCTCTGCTCCGAGACTAGACTTAGTCTCTCTTGGGAATGGAGAAAGGACCAGTCCTGAAAGTCTGTCATCCTCTCATTACCAAGCAAAAATGGGGCTACATACAACCTTGTGGAGATTCCTATTTAAAACAAGTCTTACTAGTTGTATTCATTTCTTTTCTATTGCTATGAACAATAGGTCCTGAGGTGAGATTGGTGTTTAAATAGGGAGTCAAAAATATGCTCATCTATATGGTCCCAGGCAAGGTGTGGTCAGGCCTACCATTGGTGCAACATTGTGCAGGTTTTGGTTTCATCCTATAGGTTAGATGTCAGAAATGTGTGCAGTTTTCTATTGCCTGAAACACAATGACAAAGGCAGGCAACTAATAAAAGAAAGAGTTTAATTGAGTTTATGGTTCCAGAGAGTTAGAATTCATGATGGCAGAGTGAAGACATAGCAGCAGGTGGCTTGAACAGCAGCTGAGAGATCACATCTCAGTCCACAAGCAAAAGGCAGAGAACACACTGGGAATCATAGTCTTTTTGAAACCTCAATGCCCTCTCCCAGTGACACACCTCCTACAACAAGGCCACACTTCTTAGTTATTCCCAAACAATACCACCAACTGAGGACCAAGCATTCAAGCATATGAGTCTATGGTACTCACTTTTATCCAAACCACTACACTAGATAAATGGCAAAAGACTGAGTTGCTACCTCTTGACAGCTCACCCTATCCTCTCATCAATATCAGGGCTCTCTAGTTCTGGCAAGGCAACAGAGTCTAGAGAGGAAGAAATATGTAACCTCTGGTCACCTGGTCAACATCAACTGGCTTTACTGTCCCAAGTAAGAGCTGATAGAAGGAAGTGTCATCAATAACAGTCAAATAAGTGTACAAAGACAAGGATTCAGAAAAATGCAAGAGTCTACCAACAAATGAGTTTTTTAAATCTTATAAATTATACTTGTATATCTCAAATAAAATGTTATAAATACATGAAAGAAACCAGATTTTTAAAAAATGAAGTGAAAGTGAACTTAGAGCTGTAGGAAAGATTAAAAAAAACAAAACCTGAGAACACAAAGAAAAAGCGATGCTTAAAGAGGCAATTGCTGTAGACAAATGCTTTACTTTTGTTCTTTATCTCAGAAGTTTTTTGTGGCACCAAGCAAAATCCCGGGGTTTGCTTATACAAGAGAGGTGTTTATTTTTCTTTCACCTTTAGGACAATGTGATCCGATAGGACAGCATGTGATGCCATCAGAACCCATTATCTTCAGTGTTTTCCTTGGATTACAAAATGACTCTTAGCAGTCTAGCCACCACAAGAAGATTCTCTATCTAACATGGTGGAAGAGTAAAGAGGTTCTTCAGCTTGCCAGATGAATCAGCTCCCTTACAGCGCTTCCTCAGAAGCACCGCCTACTGATTCCTAAATATATCTCTTAAGATTTCATATGTCATAAAACTATGTCTACTTAAAAGACTAAGACACAAGATCTTAAGATGTAAATACTCCTAAACTCAGGCAGTATTTTAATGGGGAGAGGTAGAGGAAGAAAGGAACAGATATACAATAAAATCCCTGAGATAAGTATAATAATAAAGATACAGAATGACACACTAAACGTGTTAGGGACATGTTTTCCTGTGATGGAAATGGGACTTCACATCCAGATAAGGAGGATAACTGCAACAAATATCTAGATAACAGCATAATATTCAAAATCACTTTTTAAAAAAAATCTTAAAACTATTAAAGCAACAAATAATGTAAATTTAGGCTGTACTTTAGGCTAACCCATGATTAGCAAAGAAAGGCTAATAAATATGCCATCTTGGAAAAAATGTGCCACAAAATGACAGTTGCAGTCAAAATATTATTTATGAAAAAGAAAAATATCCTCCACCCATTAAATAATAATTATTTAAGGTTTGTAGAAACAAACCTTTTCTCTAGCTTTTGTGTATGCATGTATTGTTAAGCTAAAGACGCACATATATATACTAATAATAATTCCTAATTAGATTTGTGACCCAGGAATCCCTTGGTCAAATTTATCTTTAGAAGCTTGAACATCCATAGTATTTATTACATGCATCAAGAAAGTATAAGCATATGCAATATACATGTGTGTGTGTGTGTGTGTGTGTGTATACATATATACATAAATGGCAGTATCTTCTCTCAGGAAAAAGATGAAAATGAAAGGTTAGATTTCACTATTTTCCTCAAAGATCTTATACCAGGATCTAAAATTATGCTTTTAACAAAGATTCATTTTACTTCACTATAGAAAATATGGAAAATATTTCAAGGTTTCTTTAAGAGATACTGCCCTACTGCTGGAAATACTTGCTTACATCATTGAACATGGGTTAGTTCAGCTGCTGTCTAACTAGAATCATTACACTAGATTGATAGTGTCACACATGTTATGGAAGTAACCAACATTCTGATTACATTAAGACCCACTCCGTAAGATAAAACCCATAAGTGACACTGCTAAAGTAGCCTAGAACCTGAAACTAGATAGGTCATGGGCCAAGGGAAAACCTATTACTATCATTCTGCTAAAGAGATTTTTAGCAGTAAAATTACTCTTAATGACATGCTGCTCTACCCATAGATCAGGGACTCCCTCAGCACACAGCAGAGAAGCTTCTTCTTTTTTATTTTATTTTTATTGGATATTTTATTTACATTTCAGATGTTCTCCCCTTACCCCATTCCCCCTCCCACACAGGAATCCCCTATCCCCTCCCCCTCCCCCTGCTTCTATGAGGACATGCCCCAACCAACCCCCCCACTCCCACCTCCCCACCCTCGAATTCCCCCACACACAGCGTCCAGCCTTCATGGGACCAAGGACCTCCTCTCCCACCTATACCTGACAGGACCATCCTCCCTTGCATACATAGCTGGAGCTATGGGTCCCCCCCTAAGTGTTCCCAGGTTTAGACCCTGGGGGCTCTGGTTGGTTGGTATTGTTGCTCTCCTCATGGGGTCGCAATTCTTGACTATATCAGAATTAATACAGCAACTGGATACTGTGCAGAGAGTGGAAGATTGTGGAGTACTCAGTCCTGAATGAGATATTTTCATCAGACCCCTCATGATTCCAGGATCAATGTGGTAGAGGACATGGAAGAATTATGATAGCCAGAGGTGATGCTCAACTTCAAGAAAGCAGCATATTCCAGACAAAACAGGCCTGGTGAAAATATGTACTCACTATGTTGTTACAGCATATACAAAGCCTCCACAGGTTCAAGCTGGATGAGATCCCAGCACTGAGAGGGAGAATCAGATATGGTTTCCCACCACTTACCAAGAAGCTAACTGTAATTGATACACACTGACAAAGGGAAAATCAGTTTTCTTTAATGAAGTTTCCTTTGATATATCAAGCACACTTCAGGGTAGTCTGCATTCCAGAATTAGCTGGACAATAGAAAAGGAACTCAGTGGTATTTTAGGGAACGTTGTTTCGATTTGCTTTTTGTGTTTGTTTTATTGGTTTTTGGTTTGTTTTGATATCCATTTTTTTGTTTCTTGGGTTTATTTTTAGTATTTTTTTAAAAAGAAAGAGTACATCGAATTGTATGGGTAAGGATGTGGTGAGACTCTGGGTCTAACTGGTGAGGGGGAAAATATGAGCAAAATATATTGTATGAATTTTTTCAAAACAAAATTTTTCTAGAATGCTGTTTCTCTTGTTATTTTTTGATGTTTATATTTACTTTTTGAGAATTCAACACTTTTTTTTATATTCTTCCCAATGTCCCAGCTCCTCCCATACTTCTTCCTTTACCAGTGTTATTAAAGAAGACTGCACTGACCATAACATGTCCTGCTGAAATTAAAACCAGATGATTTTGATTCCAATTGATTCTCACCTTACAGCCTGAAAGAAGCAGAGACCAGACAAGCTGCTGAGGAGAAACAAAGACCAGCTAAGCCCACTGTGAAGGATACTTGCTGGCCTGTTCAATTGCCTTCAGGCTGCAGAGATTGCCTCGAGTTTTCTAGCTTTTATGAACTATTACCCATGTGGTGGTAGGCTTTGATGATGTACCTGCTCCTGTTTTTCATAAGTAATCCCCCACAAAAGCATTGGCTCGACAAGTTGGAATTTCTACTTAGGTCTGTGTAGGTGCCCTTGCTGATCTGAGCAGACTCGTGTATCAACTCTCCCAGGAAATAGTCTCACCGCACAATAGGTGATCTACAGCGGGGGGCACTGGCAGCTCAAACGTGATAACACTTCCTAAACTGCATATGTATACACATATACCAATGTAATATTTTAGGTAAATAAGCAGTAATATAATCCCTTGTGGATTTTCAGACATCCCTCTCCCTTCAAATCTTACCTTTTGTTTCAATGATCAGAAATAGAAATGGAACCCAGAAGGAGTCATTGTACTCCTATTTCGTTTTATTAGAAATATACAAACATTAATTGTATAAGACCCATCTAGTGGCACAAAAGGACACCTTAGACACAGTACTTTAATATGTAAGACATTATGAATGTTGTTGTCAATAGGGACTGATGTGTTTTATATAATTTGGATAAGAAGATTCCACCAAATCTTTGAGTACCTCTAAGAAGGGTAAATGGAGTTAATGTTAGTTTGTCAAATATAAGTGTGCTATAGAGCCATTTACAGTGCTGGACTATTTGTCTTCATAGTAATAAAAATGGTTAGATCCAGCTTATAAATGTTTATGCATGTATATATTTTAATACAAATTAATATAGTATATATGTTTTTAAAAGGAAAAGATTGTGTTCTTTGGTTGTAAGAAATTGGATTTAAAATATAAGTACCCTATATCTTCTTTTGGAAGATTTAAAGTAATTTTTTGTGAGTTTGAAAAATAGACTTTTGAAAATGAGGTATCCAAGGCAGTTTGGCATTATTTTTATGTTATTCCTTTGAGCCAGATGTTTACCTTTGTAATATGTATGCAAGTCATTTAACAAAAATTGTATTTAACATTTTTTTATTTTAAGCTAAAATACAGAAATGGAAAATTGCACAAACTATATTACTACAATATAAGATTTTTAATATCATATATAAATTTTAAAATGACCTTGTAAACCTTGAAGCAGGTTTTTAAAAGAAATGATCACAGGATGCAGGGGAAGGGATGTTTAGAGATGTTTACCCAGGCTTGGATAAGAAATGAACCCTGAAAAGTATGTTCATTTGTTTGTTTTCAAAGAGGCAATAGTAGTCAAAAGTATCTTTAAAATTCTTATAATGTAAAATTATACACACACACACACACACACACACACAACACATCTAAAAGCACAGAGATAAGCCAACTTCTTGGTCTCAGCAACAAAGAGTTTAGCATCTCAAAGGAGGGCAATTATTTAATAGAAAAAAATGAACTGTGGAGCAGAAGTAAGCATCTTTTTAAATTAATTCATATTTTCAAGTAATATAAATCATCTTATAGAAGCAAAATTGAGACAAGGGTCAGAACTGTATTCCAATAACTGGATTACTGGGCAGACAATCACCCTTAATCTTTTGGAGCAGTTGGAGTTGGAACATGTTCCCTTGAATTTTTAATTTTACAGTATACCAGGAGAAACTGGGCCAATTAAATAACTTTAGTTTCTATGAGCACTAGACAATCTAGTACCTAGTTAATGATATGAAACAAACACATGTAGATAGTGCATACGTATATAATCAATCATACATACATGATTTAAAAAAAACAAGATTTTTCCACATTATTATTTTGAGGAATTACTTATATCTTTAGTAATCCTCTTTGTGTAAAGGTAACGTAATACAAAAATCTTTAGTAAACATAAATATTTATTGTTTTATACATATTCTGGGTTTAATAAAACCTTTACACTTAAATTTTTAAGAGGATGGGGAACTGGGGGTAGCCACCAGAAAGTCCCAGATGCCAGAAAAGCAAGAAGCTCCCAGGACCCAATGGGGATGACATTAGCTGAAATACCCAACAAAGGGGAGAGAGAAACTGTAGAGACCATATCCAGAGGTTAGGCACGGCACCCGGTTGAGGGATGGGGCCACCCACCTATCTCAAAAATTTTAATACAGAATTGCTCTTGTCTAAAGGAAATACAGTGACAAAGAGTGGAGTAGAGACTGAAGGAAAGGTCATCCTGAGATTGCTCCACCTGGGGATCCATCCCATATGCCGCCATCAAACCAGACATTATTGCTGATGCCAAGAAGTGCTTGCTGACAGGAGTCTGGTGTAGCTGTCTCCTGAGAGGCTCTGCTAAAACCTTACAAATACAGAGGCTGATATGCAGCCAACCACTGGATTGAGCAAGGACACTCCAATGGAGGAGTTAGGAGAAGGACTGAAGGAGCAGAAGGGGTTTGCAACCCCATAAAAAGAACAATACCAACCAACCAGATCTCCCAAAGTTCCCAGGGACTACACCCCTAACCAAAGAGTACACATGGAGGGTCCCATGGCTCCAGCTGCATATGTAGCAGAGAATTGCCTTATCTGCCATCGATGGGAGGGGAGGCTCTTGGTCCTGTGACCAAGAGGAATGCTATGGCAGTGAGGCAAAAGTGGTTAGGTGGAGGTGGGGGAGCACCCTCATAGAGGCAGGGGGTGGGGAATGGGATAGAGGGTTTGTGGAGGGGAAAGCTGGAAGGGGGATAACATTTGAAATGTAAATCAGTAAAATAATAATAATAAAAAACAAAACAAAAAACCAAACCAAACAAAAAAACAACCTTAAAATAAGCAGAAAAAAATTGTTTTGGAAAAGAAGAAAATATGATTTTATGCTACCCAGGACTATTATTCAAGTGTGAAATAAATTTTTAATTGGCATATTAATTCAGAATCTCTTTTGGAAGGAAAACCTTATCAAAATCTATGTATATCACTTTAAATTTTATAGCTTAATAAAATATGACTCTAATGATTATGTAAGTACTTTTGAGTTTTGTGAAATAATTGACAGACCCAAAGATATTATTTTATAAAGATAATCAGAGTACCAAGTTTATGAAATGATATATATTCTTCAGGCATTACTAAAATACTCACATTTTATATATACACACATGCGTTTTGATTAGGAATGCCATAAATAATGTTTTAGCATACCATAAAAATAAATTTTAAAAAACTGATATGGTCACAGCTTTAAAAAATTTCTCTTGACACAAACAACACATTAAAACATTTATCACAGACACACATGACACAATTATAATCTAGGTGCACCTAGTTTTTAAAGGTAGACAGTTTATTTAAATTGTTTTATTATTTTATGTGTATGGGTGTTTTGTCTGTGTACCACATAAATGCAGTGCCCATGGAGGCCAGAATAGGCATCAAATTCTTTGGAACTAGAGTTCCAGATGATTTTGAGTCACTATGTGAGTGCTAGTACTAAAACCAGGTCCTGTGGAAGAGCCACCAATGCTCTTAACCCATGAACTATCTTTCTTGCTTCTACTAAAACAAAACAAGAAACAAAAACAAAAAACTCCCATAAAGCTAAAAGAGAGTTTAAATGTATCTATTTTGTCCTTAACAATTACCGAGGTCAAAGGTCAGCCTTTTCTTCAGAACATCACAGGGAAAGGAGCAGCCAATACACCCCAACCCCAAATCCATGCTATCATCGGTACAGAAGGCATAGGTGATAGGCAGGAAAGCCAAATTATCTGTGGTTAAGCCTCTCCATCTTTCCCAAACACTTGTGGGTTGAAAGTGTAATTGTCACACACAGAAAGCTGCCTGGGGTACCAACTAGATGGTAGCTTAACTCTAAACACTTCTTTCTGGAAACTTTATCTTCCTCTACCCCACCCCACCCCACCCCACCCCATTTTCCCCTTCTTCCTGAAAAGAAAACTTGCAAGCCTCTCAATGTTAGCTAAGGATTTGTGTTTTGGATCAGAATTGAATTTTTGAATTTGGATCAGAACCCTCCACCCTCCTCCACTGGGTTTTGGGATTATCTTTTATATAAACATTTATAAAAACATGAATGCGCTCAAGGCCACTGGGCTATCAAGCCTTATGTGCTTCCAGACAAGTTCGAAAGTTCCTTCTGACCCAGAAGAAGAGCATTGTCAGATCTCCCTATGAGGCCATTACACAGACAACTCTGTTGGGTTACAGGGAACAATGCCTCTTATCATTTGTTTCTTTATGGTCAGATACTCATCAGTTTCCTAAGATACATGTGGAATAAGCAGGAAAAGTCACATAAAAGGGGCATAATCAAGTATCAGAAGAGTATCAAGAGACAAAGGAAAAATATAATAAATCACTCCAAAGGAGAAGAAAACCAAGACAAACCAAACCAAAAACCAAAATGTCTTCAAAGGTTTAAAATGGAGCCACAGCTGAAAATAAGCCAGTAAGAATCCAGAATGGCTTTGGAAATCTGAAAGCAAGCATGCAAACAAACAATACCAAATGTCTAGACCAAAATCTTTCAAAGCAAACAAACTATATACTGTAAACTTTGAAAGCAAACCAAAATCAGAAAGGTATCTATCAAATAGGATTTTTAAATAACCAACTCAGACTAAACAAATAGACCATAAGCCAACCCAAGGGAGGTTTGAGAGAGCCCTGGAAAGAACTCACCAACAATCTACCAGGGGAAAGCACTCCAAGTGGCTTGGACTGAATGGGTCCTTGATAGTGCTTTGCTTCCATCCAGGTGACTTCTGTTGCAAGAAGTGCACTATTCCCTCAGAATCCCATACTGGGTACAACAACTGTCCATGCAAAAACACAGCTGTCACCTTATGGGGAATTAGAGTTTAGTTTGGAGCCAAATGTGAGTAACCATAGCCAAGGAACACAGGTTTGGGTTACCTCCCAATTCCTTTTCCAACATGGAAATAGTTTCATGAAGTTTTTATAGTGTCAGGACAAAAAAAGTCATAAACAAAACATTTTCTAAATATATTGTGGAAATATCAGAGAGGCAGGTTATAGACAATTGGAAGGAAGAATCTCAGCTATTGATCTCAGAAGCTATCTGACAAAATTCCTAGCCCTTTGATTGATGAAAAAAATGGGGGGTTGTTAATACATTCCAAAAAGTTTTTAACTGTTAGTCACTGGATAGTAATTTTGGCTTTATCTATTAGTCACAGGATGGCAGATGCAACACAGAGGTAGGCAAAGAACAGCTATTTAGAGGCCTAAGAGTTTTCAGGGTAAATTTGGATTAGGCTCTGGACCCGAAACATTTCAACATCTCCACATCAGACACAACTTCTTTCCAGAAATTCTTGTTCATAGGAGTAAAGAGGAATCTGGACATAGCAAAGGAAAACAGAAGTCCTTTATAGGCCAGCAACCTTCTAATCACACTCTGTGCTGTTTTCTTGTTTTGTTTTCCATTTTGGTTTTGAGGCAGGTTCTCATGTAGCCCAGGATGGCCTGGAACTCCCTATGTAAACAAGGCTGACTTTTGCTCCCCAGTGTCTGCCTCCTACCTCCAAGTACTAAGATTGCAGGCTTTTGTGCCGCCACTCCTGGTTTGTGTGAGGATGAGATGAAGCCTAGGACCTTGTGAATCCTAGACAAACACTCTAGCACCCCACCAACTAAGCTACAGTATCCTTCCTCAACAGCATCCCTACAGTCATTTCAGTGGGCCTTGGGTGATAACAAATGGTGAATTGTTGACAAGTTTCATCCACCCAAAGCATGGCCTTTTATTTCATCTCTCCATCTTTTTTTTTTTCCTGCTTAATCTGAATCTCTGCCTTTTAATCATGCACAGCATAAAGATTTCTGTTTTCCTGAACTTCTCTGGCTTAGACTCCAAAGAAAGAGCAGACAACATTCCTGCAGTGTGAACAGGTGTTGACGTAAGGACGAAGTGACTGAATTATAATCCCTGGTCATAGAAGTAAATTTTGGTCTTTTTTTTCCCTTTCACACACATGATACTTCCCTGACATCTGTGCAATACAAATATATCTAGAAAGTGTGAAATGAAAAATCTGTTCCACTAAATACATAAAAGAGACCCCAAATGAAGTTTCCATGATAGTGTTCATCACCATGGGCACAGATGGTGTCCTCCTCTAGCTCCCCCTCCCTCCTCTCAACGCAGGCTTAAATTTCATCCACTGTATTCATCCAAAAATATCACATGAAAGTAGATAACACCAGCAGAGCCCATCTGCACACAATATTTTTATTTTTCTGTCCTTTGTGCATTCAACTTCAGGCTGATAATTCAAGAAAAGTATGGTTTCTGGTCACACAGTGCTCAGATTGCCCCATGTCTTGTTGTCATAGAAATTCAGTGACCTAGGAATCTGTGGTCATTATCGCATGTCATCAATAACTATGGTATTATCAACATCTTACACGGATCACTTGTCATTTTCTCCTCCAGTGTCCATGCCTTAAAACATAATAGCCACTTACTGATAGCATCATGTATGTACATTATAGAATAGGTATATAAAATCAATGTGCTGTTCCATTTCCTAAAATACCTAAAAGAGGCTTTAAAGACACAAATGCCTAGAGCTTATGCTTCAGATGGAGTTGAAAGTCTATGAAAACACAGAAATATTACAACATCCTTGAAGACTCCAACTGTGTCTCTACCTTGCCATAGCCTAACTTCTACAACATCCTCCAAGACTCCATCTGTCTCTCCACGTCACAGTCCCCTAATTTGGAAAAGTAATGTGTATAAGTAAACCTCAGTAATCAGAAATGGGTAAGGCAAGTAGCAAGTAAGGCAAGTAGCAAGGCATGGGCTTCTGGTGTCTCCCTTGGTGTAGCCCACAGGATGAGTGGTACTTTTACCCTTGGATCTAGCCCACGAGATGGGTGTTAGTGTTACTGTGGTATGCATTTTTAAAATAGGGGAGGTGTTTGTTTCAGGAGATTAGGTTGACATGAAATACAGGGGGCAAATGAAAATTTGAGAAAGAGAAAAGGGAAAGTGTTGGCTTAACCTCAGGAAACACTTTTGATCAGGGACCACTCAGAAAACACCACCCTCCACAGTGACAAAAGCCAAGCCTTGACTATCAAATCCTGAAATTCTAAACATCTCTGAAATTGTACATTTGTTAATGCTGTACTCTAGGAACAAGAAACATTAAGAACCTCCTTTCTTTATCAGGTTATATTTAGTTATAAAGTTAAGAAAGAATTACTGCAAGTATCAATAGAGAATAGGGTTGTCAGAAGGCTCAACAAGACTACAAGAAAAACTGCATGTGCTCCCAAGTGGCCTTAAGTTACTCTACACCAAACATCATATAATACACAGAAATTTAAAATGTTAATTTGATTATCAGTTAATCATTTTTACCCTAGAGTTTGCACAATAGAATAACATAAGTGTAAACAAACAGAATTGTGTTCTCTAAGTGACCTGTAGCATTATCTGGCTAAACCTCAAAAGAAAGTAAATCCTCTGAGCAGGTGACAAAGTAAAATGAGAGGGGGGGAGGAGGAGGAGGAGGAAGGAGAAGAAGAGGAGGAGGAGGGAGGAGGAAGAGAAGGAGGAGGAGGAGAAAGTAAGTCACAGAGAGAACAGTGACTTAAAACACTCAGAGCTTTGAGTAGAAAGGGTATAAGGAACTGGACTTTTCTAGTTTCCCAAGGTGTTTTGCCCTGAAGTCTCAATGTTTGTGAGACATAACTGTCTATCCAAGAATCTACATATGTGAAGATTCCATCAAAGTAAGCTGGCTCAGGAAATGTTGGTCTCTAACTACTTGGTCATTTCAGAAATACAATGTATGGTTGTTAAATGTGATTTGTACAAATATGGGTCAGTCCACAGCATTTCCTAAACATGGCTGCCATTTTTGCAAGCACTAGACAGTAGAATCTAGACTTGAGGAAGAAGTGACAGCAATATTTTGGTCTTCTGTTTAAGTACAAGTCAGAGGACAGAGTACTTGGGCCAAACAATTTTCCTTCAAAGCTAAGACAGAACAAAGCAATGGCCAGATAAATTCTGTCAAAATAGAAAGACAAACACAGATCACTCAAGTAAAAAAGAAAACAACAATAAAAAAAACCTTTTTCCCAACCCTCCAGCATTTTACTGTCCTCTCTACATCATTTTGTTTGTTTTCTTGGGAGGAGTAAAGCCTCCCTCAGAGGCATCTGCTGAAAGGCCTGCATATGAGTCCTTGCTTACCATTTCCATTAAGCATCTTATGTAACCCCTCTCATTCTTCCAACTGACTCATGAAGCAGAAAATACCCACCTTCTTCCTGCCTATACAATTACAGAACATTCCCATGACCTGAAATCCATTCAGGAAACATTCTCCACTACAGATCATGTACCAAGCAAAGTCCTAGGTGCTGCAGGGATGAGAGGTGAGTTTGATAGTGCCCTTGTTCTGTGCTTTCAGAGTAACACTTAGACAGGAGGCTATAGCACATCCACAACTCAGATAACCGCAGTATGATAGCACTAACCTAGCCGTGTGGGTGAAATGGCTATAGGGAAACAGTAGACTATGCCCAGCAGGTACTGGAATTCTAGGATGTTATTTTGATCTATATTGTTTAAGGAAATTAGTGTTCAAATGTGGTGCTTTGTGTGTAGCTAGGCTAGAGTCTATGATTAAACGCCTCTCCATGTCTAACTTTTAACAATTACCAAAGTAAAGGAAACATTCTATTTGCCTGTTTAAAAGCACTGTTGTCTCAGTCATTATCATAACAGTAGCAAATGTGAGACAGTAAACCTGATGCCATTGTTAGTTGCTGCACTGGACAGAATACCTGTTTATGCTCTTTCATTAGAAATAACAGGAATCAGTAGCTGGAAACATTAATTCTCAACCATCAGTGAGCGACTAAAGCTGAAAGTGAGAGAACCTGTTACACAATACACTCCATGCTTTCTGCTGCTCCGCAGCTCCCCACCACCGTGAAGCCTCTTCCTCTAGAGGACTAAAACTGATCTGTTTTCAGTCATCAGTTCATTTCACTTATAGGAGAAGTGCTGAAACTGGAGCTAAAAAAATTTTAAGATGTAAAAATAATAAGGTCCATAATAAAACCGTGGCTTGCTTCCATTATCTGGGCTATAATTGTCTTTCCTGAACTGGCTAACTTTTCTTGCCTCCTTAATCACTTAGCAAAGAAAGCTGGAACTAGAGGGGGAACCATAGAATTAACTGGACCAACTCATTTTACACTTGAGGACTGAAACTAAGAGTTTTTGTCTAATGATTACATTTGCCCTTTAAGTATTGTTCATTAGTAGTCATATCTAGAGCATGCAAGGCAAAGCCTCAATAGGCTCATCTTTAAAAGCCAAAGTGTGAAAGAGGGAAGAGTTGAATGATGCCATATCCATGAATAACAGCAGCTGCAGTCCCTCTGCATGATAAGCTGTTCCAACTCAGGATGTGGCCTCCTGAATCACGTCAATAATGTCACAATCTAAATAAATTTAGGCAACCGTCTTAATGAAAATCTATCCCCCACAAAAAGAGATCTGTCATTCTGCAAAGAACCAATTGCACTAGACTTGGATCCTAGTGTGGTTCTCCCAGAATATGTTTTTTAAAAGAAATACTCTGGACCCCGATTTGCCTGTTGGTCTAGGACTTAAAATAGTTCTTCATTTTGCCAATGCCACATTCCAGAGGAGGTAGCAAGCAGAGGAATCAGGCATCAGGGAATTCTGCCACAAGCTACATCTCTACAAACAGACACACACATTCACATTAGGGTAAGCATGTGGATTGTAATCCCTTCTTAGTGGAAAACACATTTTCAAAATGAATCCCCAAGCTAGAGTAAATTACCGTGATAGCCACAGCCGGAGAGTCCCACTGTTGAGAAACGCAGATCTGGCCACCTGCTTTGAGAAGCCTTGGAACACAGCACCGCTGTGGTCTTTTAAAGCTGGCCTTTTCAGGTAGGGCACCTACCCTTCTAAACGGCCTTTTAAATTCCAGGAAAAGAGAAGCCACCCCTTATCTTTGAACTATGCTGTTTTTCTTGTATCCACTTCGGCTGAATACAGCATAGTTATCTTTTCAAAGAAAAAGGAAAACAAGGGAGACTCCCACCACTGCAGATCCCAGAAGTAAACCCAAAAACTACAGCAACGTCAAAAAAATGTCTTCAGTAGCTAGGAAAATCCCCGCATGCTGTCTGCTGTTAGCTCAATGCAGACTGAGGCTAGCTGTGGCCGGAACCACAGCAAGCTGGGGCATCTCTGCAGCCTGTTTCTCTGCCAGCTCCCCACACCCCCTCCCCACCCCCATGCTCTGAATTTGGCAGGGAAGAAGTTACCCTGCCCAGCCTCTGTGCGCAAGATGAACAGACCACACATCCACACTCCCAAAATTAGTCCAATGACTGGGAAATTGAGGCTGCAAGGCTGTCAGAAAGCCCTGGAGGGGAGGATGGAGGGCCACTTTGAGCTCTAGGATTTTGCTGCATTGTCACGGCCTGGTAAAGTATGGAGAATGTATCGAATCTCCAGCCAAAAAAATGGACCGGATGCAGTTTTCCCCAGGCCCCCTTGCCTGCCCCCAACCCCCGCCCCTTTCCCCTCCTATGTGCAGGTAACAGTAGGGTGGGCGAAAGGACCAGCTGCTCCCGCTGAAACTCAGGTGGCAGGCCCAGATGAGAGGCACAACCGGCCAGGGATAGGGAGTCGCCTGGGGAACACCCACACCGAGCATCTTCCCATCCAGTCACCACCCAGTAGACTGCACCTGGCCGCCGGCTGCAGGAGCCTTTGAGTGAGCACAGAGTTCAAGCGGAAACCATGGGATACAATTGTCTAAAAGCCTTGGTTCACAAGGAGTGGGTGTGGGCTGGGAAGGGGGATTACGTAGGTCTCTCCGCCCCCTCCTCTGCCATCTCCTAGCCACTGGGAGGGCGCCCAGGGGCGGAGGAGGCGCTGCGAACCCATTTGGGGGCTTCTTTGTTTCTCTTCTGGGCCCTTGGGAGGGCCCGGTCAGCTTGCTGTACCCAAGCCTTGGGATGCCAGCACGGCTTGGGCGGCGACCCGCTCCAAGCCAACAATTGAACCTCGCGGAAGAGAGGGTGGGTAAAAGGGTAGATCCCGGCTTTTTGGGAGGGAGGGTGCTGCAGGAGCTTCGCAGGGGTGAAGAAGCCGCCCCAGAAAGTGGATGGGGAGAGGGCAGGGAAGGAGAGGCTAGTGGTCTGAGCGTGGCGTCTGCTTACCTTGGCAGCCTCCAACTGGGCACAGATCATGCTCCGGTCCACACGCAGGTTAGAACCAGGGGTCGCACGTGGCTTGCATAGGTGCCAGGCATTGAGGACCTGGTTTGCTAGTCCTGGGCGATCGGCTTCTTTTTCCTTGCTCTGGCTGCTAGGTATCCTGAGCCAGCTACTGTCAGAGCCACCGCCAGGGCTGGAGCAGCTCGCGGCTGGTGAACCTGTGCTAGCCAGGAGGGGGCCTTCTGGGTCAGAGGCGCGTGGTGTAGCAGCTCAAGCAAGGACTCCCGGTGCGTGGCAACGCAGCACACTTTATTGCTTTATCCTCCCTCCCGCATCCCCTCCCTTCCTGCCTGCTCCTCTGTGGGAACCAGACTTGAGAACCAACCAGGAGCCAGGCTTGCTCTCTGTAGCAGTGCTCCGCCCCGCAGCCTCACGCACCCGCACTCCCGCACTCTCCTCCTCGCCCCCACAGTAAATGTAAATATATATATATATATATATATATATATATATATATATATATATATATATTCTTGTTACTACCGGCCCCATCCTTCCAACACTCAGCACGCGTCCGCGGGGCTTATCCGGAACCAGCCACGGTTCATCAGTCCCTTTGTGTATATGCAAATGTTGTGTTTTGAAAGGATGAGTACCTTCTAGGTAGGTATGCTGTGTCAGGTGTTCTCACCTCAATTTTAAGGACTTTCCTTGTCCATCTCACAGATACATTTCACAACATCCTCCCGTATTTTGACAGCAAGTACCCCAAAACAACGTTGCGATCACAAACACAATGCTTGTAAATCATCCTAGGTATCTATTGTTGGTAAGCTTAGCTTTCCAAACAGATTTAGTATTAAGCAGTGCGCATTGTCAAAATAGTAAAATTGGAAGTAGGAAAAATGCAAACCTTTATTTGACCAGCCAACCAAGATGCAAAAGAAAGTGAAGTGCTGGTCACTGATTTGGTCTAATTTGGGCTTGCTATGTTCACAAGGTGCGAAGGTTCTGAGCACATAACCGCCATAATCTGCTCTTCTGTGCTCTTCACATGCTTTTTTATTTCTTCCCATTTTCCTGCCCAGCACTCCCCAGGAACACCATTTTTCACATCTTAGAGGTGCGCTTTTCCCCCTTACCCAGGGAACACCCTAGTATTCTTACTATACTTAGTAATGCCTGGTAGTAACCTCTAACTCCAGAACTTTTTCCTGAAGAGCTGATTGGATACATCTCCAACCCATTTATAACAGTAAGACAGATGGCTTCTCCGTGATGTTCTTTTTGTTGACCCACCTCTTGTCACTGATTACACTCTTACAGTAGAACTTTACAGAAGAGGAAACCAAGTGAAACCAAGTGAAGCCTCAATTCCGATCCTCCTCTTCCCCTGGCTCATCACCTCCCTTCCGGCCCAGGCTCATTACTCCAGGTGCCCCGTGATTTCTCAACAGACACTTCCCTTCTGACAGGAATCTAATCTTTCCACCAGATGAGTTCAAGGCTCATTGTTTTTCAAACCATATCTAAAAAGCCACACAGAACCTTGAGCACACATTTTACCAGATTTTACATGTGAATTAGTATGGAGCTTCGGTATGAAGAAAACCTCCAAGAATGGACTTGGCTGAAGCGCAACAATAAACACCAGAATCAACCAAATGATAATACCAACCAGAAATTTGAAAGAAAAAGAAGTAAGCCAACAAATGTCTTTTGTATAAACTAATGTTAAAGGTTTCTGAATACACACAATCCCAACAAAATGCCACAGAGAATGCTTATTCACCTCAATCAATTGCTAAGTCGTTCCGTCTGATTTTCAGTGTTGCTGCATCTATTTGGCTCAAAGAGATTTTCTTCCTGTTGTGTCATGAGGATAACTTGTTAAGTCAGCATCTCTCGGTGTGTTGGTCAACGATCCTGAGCTATGCTCTATTCTCCTCTAGGCACTTTCTTCTTTTGTATTTCTTTTACTACCAAAGGCAAAAGGTACCAAAGTTTCACACCTTTTGTAATTTTAGGATTTTTAATTAATTAAAATATAATTATATCATGCACCTCCTTTCCCTCCAACCCCTCTCATTCACACCCCCTACTTCCTAAAAATGTCTTTATCACATAACACACTCAGCAACTTGCTGAGTCTGTTTAGTGTTACTTGTGTGTGTTTTACTGAGACTGGATAGTCTCGTAGGGGCTCATCCCTGGAAAGGACTAATTCTTTCAGTAGCCTTTAATTGCCTATAGCTCTTTGAATTCATCTCGTGTTGGGGCCCTGCACAATAATCCCCACCTATGTTTAGCTTGTCACCTGGCTCTGTCATTCTTCAGGTCTTATTTAAGCAGCCACATTGTTAGGACATCCTGTGTGTGGCTTCCTGGCCATATTTAGAAGATACAATCTTGCAGCAGACTTCCTGTTCCTCCTGTTCCGACAATGCTCTACATTGTCTTCCCTGTTGTTCCCTGAGCCTTAGATGTAGAGCTTGTGCTGTAGATACATCAACTGAGGCTGGGCAACCCACAGTCCAGATGTGCTGTGTATTCTGACTAGGTGTGACTAGTAATGATCTCTGGAAAAGAAGCTCTTTTGATAACTGGTGAGAGCTATACTTAACTCCGAGTACAAGGATAGATATTTAGAATGTAGTTAAGAACTATACCGGGAAAACTATAAGAAGTGAAGTCTTCCTCTAAGATCTATGACCTCACCAGCAACCGTTGGTGGTTGGCTATGATTTCAGTACCAGGCATGATTTCCATCTTGTTGAACAGGTCCTAAGTCCAACAAGACAGTTGGTTAGCACTAAGATGTAAATGCTAGTTTTTCACCTTTAGGGATATTTTTCTATATTGATCATGTGTGTGTGTGATCCATAGGCATCACAGATTAACAGGTAGAACAAATAACCAAATTTTTATAGAGTGCTTTCTACATGCCCCATCTGCCAGGAACCTATCTCTGCAACACTCATAAAATGATGACTGGTAAGAGGCCATCTTTGGAAGATATCTTCAATGTGATGTCAGAAACACATACTATATAACCAAGGAAAGAAAAAGAACCGTTGAAGCAGCACTCATGGTACAACTTCTGAGAGTGAGGGTCTCTCTTTAGGATGAATCATATCTGGCTTACAGCATGGAGGTTTACCCCCACCCCTTCAAAAATTAAAAATATCCTTTCTATCATTGCAAAGGGACAAGTGTGTAACTTGCTATGTTGGCTAACCTTAGGAGGCCTTGCTTCTAAGCTCTTGTCCTAAGCCTCAAGTCTGAGGTGTTAGCCGAGGTGTCAGATGTTTTCAGATTCTTGGCATCTTGGCTCACACAGACTGCAATGTAGCAGGGAAACATTACTCAAAGTAAAGAGATAGAGCCTGTTATGGGGCAGGTTAGAGTAAAAGTGGCTTAGCAATCATTTAGCTTGATCCACAACCGTCTCTTAATGATATGCCTAGCAACCTATTAGCAACCTAAAAACTCCAGCTGCATCCAGCTGCATGCATACCTCACATCAAACAGTGGAACAAGTTTCTCCTCCTTTTAATGACATCAAACATAGATATTTCTATTCAATCAATATTTTTATTCAATCATGCTTTAGTTATAGCAGGGTAGGGAGCTGATTTAGTCTAAACTGGTTTAGAGTTGTATATACAATAAGGCAACCTGTGTCCTCTAAGAGAACTTTTAGAGAGAATATTCTACTTATCTTATGTTTATTCATAATTTAGTCATAATTCATGTATATTGACTAAAATGAAATGTTTTGTAGAAAGGGATATGCATAGTGTTCAAAGGGTCATGATATCCAAGCCTGTCAATCAAAAGAGTTTCCTTGAACTCCAGAGTTTCCTTCAACTCCAGAGTTTCCTTCAACTCCAGAAAAGGAAGACATGAACAAAAATGGGCCCTGAGTATTCTCATTTAGTGGGCAATTGTCACTCTTGATAGTATATTCTAATTTGTTCTATCTCTTTACTTTGAGTAATGTTTCCCTGCTACAATGCAGTCTGTGTGAGCCAAGATGCCAAGAATCTGAAAACATCTGACACCTCGGCTAACACCTCAGACTTGAGGCTTAGGACAAGAGCTCAGAAGCAAGGCCGCCTAAGGTTAGCCAACACAGCAAGTTACACACTTGTCCCTTTGCAATGATAGAAAGGATACTTTTAATTTTTTTTGAAGGGGTGGGGTAAACCTTCATATTAATACTGAGTGGCAGTGGGATTCTTAGAAAGTCTTGGGGCAGTTTTAGGGCAAAGGTTAATTCTAGGCTGACATTGCATGAAAGAGCATAGATATCTCACCATATGACGTTATTCATTCAAAGTTTTTTGAAGTATGATGATTTATTAGATTAGAGTTCAGAACATGTAAACTTCTAATTAAACAAGCAATCATTGCACATTTGACAGGAACAGGTAAACTGTCAAGCAGAATACACAGAAGAGTTATTTGTCTTGTATACAAATTCTTTGTAAAACTTGCAATTTTTGAATATCTTCACTGTATAGCTTATCTTTTAATTCTTTTAGCTGTTATCTCCATGAGAACCTTTACATTTAATGGAATTCAAATGACCAACTTTTGATATTGTGTCTTAGAACTCTTTTGATAAACCAAAGTTACAAGGGTTTAACTTGGGATGATTTATAGGTGTGTATTTATAATTAGGTCTGTGATCCTCTTTGATTTAATGTTACTTCTTGGTTTTGATGTATAGGCCATGGTTTATTTTAATTTTGTTTACTTATTTGTTTATGCATGTCAAGTTATTACAACACTGTTTTTATTAAAGACTCAATTGAATTGCTTTTGCAACCTAAAAAAAAGCCCGCTGAGTGCTCTCTTCTCCATCCACGGTCTGTGTGTTCATATTTTTGCCAATACTATCCTGATTATGTAAACTTAAATCATCTTGTCATGTTAGTATCTCAACTCTCTTATTTAGCAAATTATTTTTAATGTTTATGTTTCTTTTTCAATACAAATTTTAAAATCAAGATAATATCTATCAAAAAATTTTGCTTTGATTTTGATTGAGATTATATTAAACTTATAGGTCAATTTTGGAAGAATTGTTATTTTTAACAAATTTCCAATTCATGAATATCTCATAGTCCATAAATGTAGTATAGTTCTATGCATATTTATTTTATTTCTCTTATAAAATGTTGAAATTTATATACATTATATAGATACTACACACATTTTGAAAAAGGTTTACATAATAATTTCTCCTTTTTGGTGATACTATAAAAGCTGTTGATTCTGATTTTGAATTTTTCCTTATCTTTTAAAAATTAGATTTATTTATTTATTGGGGGTGCTCATGGGCTATAGCATGCACATGGATGCCAGAAGACAATTTAGGATGGTGGATTCTCTCCTTCTATGTGTGTATCAGAGATCAAATTCAGATAATCATCATATACAAACTGAATTATCCCATCAACTTGAGAATTTCACTTTCTATTAAAATGTAACTAGTGTTTGTATTAATATGCATGGGCATATGGACATACAGGTAAAAAATAATTAAACATTGTCATGAAAGTAAAAAGTATATACTCCAGCTGGGCAGTGGTGGCACACACCTTTAATTCCCACACTTGGGAGGCAGAGGCAGGCAGATTTTTATGAGTTTGAGGCTAGCCTGGTCTACAGAGTGGGTTTTGGTACAGCCAGGGCTACATAGAGAAATGCTGTTTTGGAGAAACAAACAAACAAGTGTGTACGCACCAATCACTAGAGTCAGGACAAGTGACTAAACCAGTCACATGGGCAAGCAACAGAGTCAGTAAAACTGCAGAAGGAGAAAAGAAAGAGCATGGCCCAGAGTCAGTATCTTTGTTTTCTGTGAAAAGGAAAAGGTGGTGCAGGATAGGACTTTTCTATAGCTCTAGGCCATCATTTTTAGATGTTCTTTCCCTGGCCTTCGTATAACATTCCAGGGGGAACAATGTCCTCTTCTGCCTTTTGAGGGTGCAAGACACTGACATTGTTAATGTAGTCACATGCAGGCAAATACTCATAGACAATAAAAATAAATAAATCTTATTTAAAAACAAAAATAGGATTGATAGTCTTATTCTGTGTAGGTGTGGATAAAAACAAATGGATATCTGTATTTTCTCTTAGGACTTGACTTAATACTTTTTTTCTTTTTTAGTCTTAGGAATCTTATGCGGAGATTTCCTGAATTGTCAATATAAACGATTATATTTGCTGTGACCTGAGGGACCTTTATTTCCTGCTTTCAGTATTTCCTTTCTATCTTACTGGCTGTCTTATTTCTTGTGTATTTGTTTATTTTATTTATTAACAAAATAATGTATTATTTAACTTCTTATCATGATAGGCAATCTAAACTTGTTAAATATTTATGCTTATATTACATTTAAGAACAATACGGTATAATTACTATCATATTGTCAGGGGTGTGTTGTCAGTGTGATAGGAACAACCACACTAACTGGGGAAGCTAGAAAGACTTATGAAAATATGGGTTTATATAGAGAAGCTTGTTGAAAACCCAGAAGACACTGCACAGATTATATAACATGTGAGAAGAAAAGGAAAGAAGAGTAAAATGTAATTGCTGTGAAGAATTCATTCTAACATACAAATTCAAGGCAAGGAAAGGGATAAAACTTGAAGGAAAGACTTAAGATGAATGATGAGTCAAATATTGGCCTGTTCCAGCTTTTAGGAGTAATTATTGAGGATATAAAGAACCATAAAGAGTTTCAATGCCAATAAGTAAAATAAGAATTGCTTTTACTATATCACAAAAAAATAGGTATGGTAAAGCTTTAACTTTGCAATGCTTTTAGAATATTAAGATATGCTCATAATGGAAGAATTAGATTAGGATGCCGACTGGTTAATTTTCTCTTACTTTCTCATCAAAATACTTACTTAAAAAGTACAAGACAAAAACAATAGGCAAGGATGAACTACAAATTAAGAAATCCATCACCCACCAAAAGGAGTGCTCACAAAACCGAGATACAACTGAATACAGTTTAAAAGTGTTTTTGAGAGAAGCTAGATATTAAATACATATAAGGAAGGGTGCAATGATTATATTCCATTTAGTGCTGAACATTTCAGTCTCTTATTCCATGCACTTTGACCGGTTGTGTGGGTCTCTGTGCTAAATCTCTCTGTGTGCAAATTTAAGCTTCACTGATGAGGGTTAAGAGACAATTTCGTCTCTGGGTATAATAATAAGTCGTTAGGAGTCAATTTAATAGTGTGTCTATTTAGCAGCATAATAGTAGTATGTCCTCTGGGGCCTATGACCTGCCCAGCCTTAGGTTCTTGACCCAATAATGGTGCCAGGTATGAGTTACATTCTGTGTATCAGGGAATCTAATCAGAATATTTTTAGTTACTCCCATGATGCTCTTACCGCTACTACACCAGTACATGTGTTGTGTTGTGCCCGTCACTATTACAGCTCTTGGGGTTCACAGCTAGCTCACCAATCATCAAAAGAGAAAGGACTGAAAGAATGTTAGATAGTAGATGACCACAAGTCACAATCCTTTAGACATCACACCACAAGACTTGAGTAATGGTTAAGGAGGAGGGACAGGAAGAGAGAGGGAGGGAAAATATGAAAGAAGGGTTGCTTTTGAGACCTTGTCTCAAATCTAGCACTCTGTCACTTCTATTTGTTGGCTAAAGCCCATTATAAGCCAGTATAGATTCAAGTGTAAAGAAACTCAAACTCTTGACTGGACTAATTGAAAGACCATAACATAAAGAACTGTGGATACTGAGATAGCTGTAGAGCTGAGGCTAAAGACTGAATGGTATTATTGGAAATACAAAGAGACAAGATGATGAAGGTTATGGGCAGTAGTCTAATGAATGCAGCTCTTACAGAAAGGGCTGAGATGTATGCTCTTGAGATACATACATGTACCAACCTCTGGGATCTAGCATAGGTCTTACAACCTCAAATAAACTTAAAAATTCTCTATTTATTCCATTTTCTCTGACAAAGTCTTAGCTATTAAGTAAAGCCCACTAGAGCTCACCTTGACACATCTGTATTCTAGTTTACCTAAAGAAAGCCTCAAAACTACTCCTCTCTACATTCAATGAGCTGTGTGGATGTTGTCCTCTGCAATGGGGCACCACTATCAGTTTTTAGAGAGTCGCCCTCTGTCCTAGGATCAAACTGAGTTGTTTAGGGATCCTAAACTGAACCTTCTCAGCCAACAACTCAACTAAATGCAACCCAGTCTTCCCACAGGAAGCCTTGTCTGGCTACACAAGATGGCCAGTTCAGATTTCCTAACATCCGTTACTAGGAGTCCTCACTAGGATTGCCCTCACAGACCCCAGGATTTCCTGCTGTGTTAGGTTTCTACACTGCAACCCAAATGCCCCCTCTCAATTCAGCTATCTCATCCCATACTCTCTCTCCATCCACCCCCACCTGATCACTCCCTCTCCAGTCCCCACAAACCCTGAGTCCACCCAGAAAATCTACTCTATTTCCCTTTCCCAAGAAGATCCATATGCCATGCCCCCAAGCCCCACCTCCTCGGTCCCCAGAGCTCTCCTTTTTACATAACCTCTCTGGGCCTGTGGACTGTAGCTTGATTATCATCTATCTAACAGCTAATACCCATTTATAAGTAAATACACATCATATTTCTGGTTCTGGGTCTAGGTTACTTTACTCAGATAAAGTGTGCCCACCCTGAAAGAGACTCTTCTCTCCAGCAGCCATAAAGCTCAAGTTACAGAAAATCAAACCCAAGCTCTTCTAACATTGGCTGATCTACAGTGAAAATCTAGGTTCCAGCCTTGGAGAGTGTCAGGGGTTAAAATAAAGGCACTGATTGGAGAGTGGTGGGATCCTTAAACTTGAGATCCAGATTTGTAGGAGAATCCTTAAGAAGCCGAAGACCTGGAAGCCTCCAATTCTATAGAATTTATCTCACCTGAGGAACAGTCTCTCCACCCTTAGCAGAGGATGCATTGCTACCCCTAACCCACTGTAATATTTCCCTGTTCACTTTTGCATGAGAGAATTAATTACTCATTGTCTCTGGAACCAACAGTGACAGCCTGAAGAAGATTCTAGGAAGAGCAATACTGATATAGCTCAGGGCCCAACAATAGTTGTCTCTAGACAACTATTACCAGACTTAAGACTAAGCAGGCTCCTACAGCAGAGGATGGTCAGTGTGGTCTATGAAAAGGTGTGCCACACAAATAATGAGTTTGCTAATTCATTCAAGCAAAAATCTGGGGAATGTGTGTTGGAATGGTTTTAAAGATGTGAGAAAACAGTGGAAAGGTAAAATTGAATCAGGTTGACTTTATTTATATAGGCCCAAATGAGTCTTGATTCTAAGTTTAATATGAAAGCTTGCACCATTTTTTGTTTGTTTGTTTATTTGTTTGTTTTTAAAAAGTGTGTCAGAAGTCTGTTTGATCAGTTTGCTGGAGCATTTTTCATAAGATGGCCTACCAAAAAGGAGCTGGAGATACCTAGTATCCCTTGCCTTCATGTTGAAAGATTTTTAAAGCTCAGAAAAATTGTAATTCTAGAGTGGGTGTGGTCTGTCAAGCCTAATCCTCCAGGAAGGCCCAGAAGACATGCCCTTCACCAAAGCTCTAAGTCACAAAATGGTGAGAGAGGCACCAGCTCACTTGAGCTTGGCCATTGCTCCTTTCCTGTGCCAAACCTTAGGGTCAGAGATGTTGCTTCTCAGTTGGATGACTTAAATGCAATGTGTTTAATTAGGCCAAGAAGTAGCAGGGGCCAGGTGGCAGCACTGAACTGCCAAAGGCAAGGTGAACATAGTCATCCTAAAGGGCAGCACAGGCAAAGTGATGTCTACGATGGCCTGACCCATAACAGGCAGCAGAGGCATGATTTTTAGGAAGGCACAGCTTGTACACATTTGCTAATAATTAATCTGGTGTTTCTAGGACTGAAATAGGTATAAAGCCTGCTACATTTCTGTTTGGTCTGTATAAGCAAGAAAAAGAAATAATCTCAAACAAATAATAGAAAGGCTAAGTTGGATCATAGCAGGGAGAAATTTTGGCTCACAAACCATTTTCTAGACAGAAGCCGATTCACAGACCCAGATTACCACTTGAATGAAAGAACGAACGGCCAGGTACCTCTGAGGAAGGATCTTGCTAAAACATACCCCAGAATTTTACTGTTAGCCTTTCTCCCATCCTTTTCCAGGGGGCCTATGGTCTTTTACAATGGTAACTGTTGGGTATTAGTTTTGACCACAAAAGGCATTGTAGTCCTCCAGTTAAGTAGGGGCTTATGGACGCCTGGAGATTCATGCAGGTTTTGTTGAAGTCTGAAACACAGCGGGTCCAATGAGTGCAGGGACTTATTTTGTGATTATTTATCCATTTCCAGAACATACAATTGGAATAGAAGTTAGAAGTTTATAGAAACTCCACATTCCTTCTGATTTGTAGAGCAAGAGATATTATGGATGAAACTGCCATGTGAAAGCTATTGGAGTTGCCTCTTCATAAAAATTGATGAACCCAAAACAATATGTGATCTCTGAAGGAATTACAGAAATCAGTGCCACCATCAAGAATTGAATGATGCAGAGGTGGTAGTTCCCATCACATCTTTCTTTAACTCCTTTTTTGGCCTATGCAAAAGATGGATGGATCACAGAGAATGACAGTTGACTATTGAAAACTTTATCAAGCAGTGACTTTGATTTCAGCTACTGTATTAGATATAGTATCCACAGTTGAGCAAATTGTCATTGATCTACGAAATCCACCTCTCCTTTGTAATCTGTCCATAAGAATTACCAGAAACAAATTTCTTTCAGCTGATGTATCTAGCAGTCTACCTTTATAGTTTTACCACAAGGATCTATTAACTCTCCAGCCCTGTATCATAATTTAGTTTGAAGAATTTAAATTATCTGTCTCTTCTATGTAATAACCTACTGGCCTACTATGTTGATGGCATTCTGCTGACCAGACAAAGTGAGCAGGAGGTAGCAGTTCCTTTGGGCTTATTGGTAACAATAGATTTAGATATCGAGATATGCATCAGAAGATGGGAAATAAAATTTAACCAAAATTCAAAGGCCTTCTTCCTCAGTGAAATTTTTAGGAGGTTAGTGGTATGAGACATATAAAAATATTCCTCTAAGATGAAGGATAAATTATCAGACATGGCCTGCCCTAACACCAAGAAATAAGCACAATATTTAGCAGTCTCATTTGGATTCTGGAAGTAGTACATCCTTTACTTGAGTGTATTACTTCAGTCCATATCTCATGTGACTTGGAAAGCTGATAGTGTTGAGTGAGGCCTAGAACAGGAGAAGGTTCTTTAAAAGGTTCAGGCTGCTGTGTAGGCTATTCTAACACTTCGACCATATGATTCAGTAGAACCCTATCATACTTGAGGTGTCAGTGGTAGATATGGATGTTGTTTGGAACTTTCAAAAGGCCCATATAGGTGAATCACAGATGAGACTCTTGTGATTTTAGAGCAAGGCTCTACCATCACCATCTGTAGACAATTATTCTTCTCCTGAGAAGCAGCTCTTGGCATGCTATTGAACCCTAGTAGAAAGTGAATATTGGGCAATTTGCCACCAATTTAACATGTGACCTGAGACGCCCATGATAAACACTCTATTATCTGACTCCCAAGCCATAAAGATGAAAGTGCACAATAGCAATTCACTATAAAATGGAAGTGGTGTATACCAGTTGCCCCTGTCTATAGTTTCTAATAGTTTCTAATGCTGTTAAAATGGTATCTGCTCCTAAGAATGACTAATGACTATGATCAGGTGACTGAGAAAGAGTAGACTAGGGCCTTGTTTACTAATGGTTCTGTATGCTATACATAAGTTGACACATACGCTGACAGCTGCATCATCACAATCCCTTTCCGAGAAAGCCTTGAAAGACACTGATTAAGGGAAGTCTCCACGGTGGGAAGAACTTTAAGTAGTGCACTAAATGTACTTGGAAAGAGAAATGGCCAAATGTGAAAACATTTACTGTAGCCAATCAGTTGTGTGGACAGTCAGGAACTCAGAAAGAACATAATTGGAAAATTGTTGAGAAGATGATAGAGTCATTTGAGGAAGGAGTAGAAACATAGATTTCAAATGGATAAAGAACATGGAGATACTTGTGCTTCATATAAATGTTCCACAAAAAGTGTCTTCAGAGAGTCCAACAATCAAGTAGATAAGATGACCCATTCTGCATACAGATGCCTCTTTCTCCCACCATCCCTGTCATTAGTTTATCTGGCCCATGAACAAATGCAGTCATGGTAGCAAAGATAAAAATTATGCATGGCATTGACAGTATGGACTTACACTCACTAAAGCTAACCTGCCTACAGCTATTGTTGAGTGCCAGATCCCCCAGCAGCAGAAACCAGCACAGAGCCCTTCCAAATAGTACAATTCCCTGGTGTCAAAACTCCTATCCATGGATTTTAGAACACCTTATCTACAACCGTGGTATTCCACACAGCCTTGTTTCTGACCAAGGAACTCACTTCATAGCCAGAGAACTATGGCAGCGGTCTCAAGCTTATGGAATTACCATGTCCCTCTTCATCCTGAAACCACTGACTTGATAATATGGTGGAACAGCCTTTTGAAGACACAGTTACAGTGCCACTTATCTATGTCATACAGGGTGGTTTACGTCTTAAATATCTTCCAAGTACCTGTGTGTTTTAAAAAAAAGAAAGTCACCAACTCTGGTACTATTAAAGAGACAGGTTGGAAGCTTTAAGAGACAATGAGACTCAGTATGAGGAATTCTGATGTCTGGGGCATAGCTTTGAAGGAAATGTTGAGACCACAGCTACAGTTCAGAGGGTTAGCACCCATGATTGCAGTTCTAAAATAGCAAGCTGCAGGTGACTAGAACAGTTCACTCACATTTTGATCCATGAACAGGAAAAGGAGAAAACTAATTTGAAATGTCTCTAGTCTTTTAGAACTTCAAAACTTGCCCTTAGTTTCATATTTCCTACTAATCCTCCACAAGCAGCTACCAAGTAGGGACCAACTATTCAAATGCCTAAGACTTATGGGTGACATTAATGCTATACAGCATTGTTTATTATCATTTTAGTAATTTGAAAAGTATAAATACTTTCTTGATTACAATTTTTGATGGATTTTAGTAGTGTTTAAAACACTAAACTAAAGAGTTCAACTAAAGAGTAAAATATAAAACAGGATTTCAATAGCAACTGCAACCCAGACACTGGAGCAAACAAGCAAAAGGGCATGTTTCTAAATCCAGAACAACATAAAGCAAGCACAGACTGTGATGAAGGATGCCTTTTGGGGCTGAATAGAATTATAAATTTGACTTTATCCCAGAAATCCAGTAGTGGTTCAATATACATAAGAAAATAATTATAATGAATCATATAAATGAACTTAAAGCAAAAATCACATGTTCATATTAATAAATACAAAAACACTTTGACAGAATCGAACATGCTTTCATGATAAAAAGTCTTGAAGAGAGTAGGACTTCCAGGAGTATAGATGAACATTATAAAGGTGCAGCAATATGACAAACTCATAGCCAATCTTATCCTACATGGAGAAAAACTCAAAGCAATCCCATTAAAATCGAGAAGTCCTTTTAATATAGTGCCCAAACTAGTTTAGACCTTGGAACACACAGCTCTAAATGAGTTGTCTCCATCAAATCATTCCCCTCAGAGCTCAGGGAATCCAGCTAAACAGAAAATAGGAGTGGAAGAGACAGAGGGGAATGAAGAAACAAAGAGGAATGAAAATAAAGCCCTCTAAAACAACTGAGCAAAGCTCAAATGAACTCAGAGACTGAAGCAGCAGTCACAGGGCCTACATGGATCTGCACCAGGTCCTCTGTGTAGGTATTATAGCTTTCACTTTAGTATTTTTATGAGGCTCCTGAATGTGTAACTGAGTGGGTCTCTGAATTTTGTGCCTTCTCTTGGAGCTATTTTATTTTTCTATTGACTTGTATTTTCCAACTTCAATAATAATGATTTTTGTTTCATCTTATTATATTTTATTTTGTTATGGCTTGTTGTTATCTTTTAGAAGCCTTTTTTTTTTAAATGAGAGACAGAAAGGGAATCCAGGTGAGACAGGAAGTGGGGAAAAACTAGAAAACTAGGGGAAGTAGAAGGAGGAGAAACTGTATTCAAATTATATTGTATGAAAAAAATCCCTATGTTTAACAAAGGAAGAAAACTTGAATTAAAAAAAAAAGAACCCATTCTTTTCCACTCGAATTAAAATCCACTTGTAGGATAAAAAGGAATTTTAATTGAGTACGCAGTGATTTGCATACTTAATTATAGACTGTAGTTATTTGTAATCATTTCATTTTATAGAGAATGAATTCATACATCTTATGATTCACTTCTTGTCCATGGTCATACAATTAGGGAGTGGCAAAGATGCAGTCTAAACCCAGGGAACCTGGCTTTAACTCCCTCAGGCTGAACCTTCGCTGAGTTCCTTAAGTCAGGACTACTGCTGATGGGCATTAACACTAGATCCAAAATATGGATTTTGTCTTTCCAGTTGAAAGGCATTAGACTAAATGTTTGCCTTTTAAAAAAAGCAATTCTCTTATGAAAACTAAAATAAATCTTATTTGCTTTTCTTTAATCTTTCAATGTAATATTAACCAGTAAATAACATTTCTTCTCTGCCTTTAAAATGTAATATTTCAAATGTTTTAAATTAAAAATATGTATGTTTCTACAAAAGAAAGAAGAAAATTAAAGGTTACAAAGAGGAAAAGAAGTTAAATTATATATATTATTTGCAGATGATATGATATTATGCATGTGACACCTAGAAACAATCAACACTTTCAGAAAAGTGGCAGGATACAAAATTGGCTATGAAAAATCAATAGTCTTACTTCACACCAGCAACAGTCATGCTGAGAAAGAAATCATGGACACACTCCTACTCACAATAGCTTCAAAGACTATAAAATATCTTGGAATAAAAGTAACCAAGGAAGTAAAAGACCTCTACCATGGAAACTTCAAATCTCTGAAGAAAAAGACACTAAAAAATAGAAAAAGATCCTATCTTCAAAGAGTGATAGAATTAATATTGTGAAAATGATCAATCTCCAAAAACAATTTATAGACTTAATGCATTCCCAATCAAATAACCATGGTATTTTTAATAAAAATAGAAAAAAATCATAAAACTCATTTGAAACCACATAAGACCCTGGATGCACAAAGCAATCTGCCATTCCAGATTTTAAGATTAAATAGCTATAGTAATAAAACCAATATGCTACTGGCAAAAACAGAAATTTAAACTAATAAAATAAAAGTCTCAAACATAAGTACACATAACTATAGCCATCTGATAGTTTTAAAAGATACTCAGTGGAGAAAAGGCAGCATCGATAACTGGCGCAGGGGAAAGTGGATGGCCACACACAGAGAGGTGAAATTAGATCAGTCCCTATCACCCTGAAAAAAGAATTGATTCCAAATGGATTCATAGCCTCAATTTGGAAGTTAAAACTGAAGAAGAAAGCACAAGTAGTCCTCTATGAGCTACATACAGATGTAGGACAGAACTTTCTTAACAGGACTCCATTTGCCCAGAACTTAAGGTTCTTAATTGACAAGAGGAATCTCACAAAACTCAAAAGCGTCTGTACAGCTAAGGAAATGATCAACTGAGTGATGAGAAAGCCCACAGAGTAGGAGAGAATCTCTGCAACTAACATCTGTAAAATGATTAATATCCAGAATACACAAAGAACTAAAAAAAAAAAAAAACAAAGTTAAGAAAACAAATGACCTAAATTTAAAAAAAATAGGAAGGTTTTGGATCTCCATGACATTGTAAGTATTAATATATCAACGTGTTTTCCCTTTTCCAATGTGAGGTCCACCAAGGAAGGGAAATGCCTGTCTCACTTTCTTATGGTTTATAAGTTAACAAGTGGTATTTAATTCTGCACCTAAGCTCACAGCAAATGTGGACATTGGGGTGAATGACACAATCATAGGTTTAGAGTCAAAGACTGAAACAGTTAAAATGGCAACTCAGTGGGTAGAGTTCTCGGGGCTCAGTTGCTGGTGTGCCTTTAGCATACATGAAGCCTTGGGTTCTACCCTCATTGCTACGTAAACTCAGTGTCGTACTGAGGCAGGAGGATCAGCAGTTCAAGATCATTCTTGGCTAAATAGTAAATTTGAGATCAATCTGAGGATAGGAAACCCTGACTCAAAATCAAGCAAAACAGGATAGACTTTCAGAACTTTTTGTTTGACAGTTTACCTTGGCCTTGGCTTGTTCAAGGTCACAGCACTTCCCATTGACTTCTCATGTCACTTCTTTAGGTCTCTCTACTAGGGTTCATATTAGAGAATTTCTTTTGTTGTCCCTACACACCCTTTGAAATGGCCTGCTGAAAACACTGACTGACTCAACTCCTTCATTTTACAGAAGGAGGAACTGAGCCTCAGAAAACTTGAATAATGTCTGTTCACTATTAAAACACTTTTTTCTTTGAGATGGAAGTCTGGCTAGGTAGCCCAGGCTAGCTATGGTTCATCCTCCAGTACTGAGATGAGAAGCAAGAGCTGCCACACCAGCTTTAGTGGGAACTTCGTAAGCACCTTATTTTAAACCATTTATTCTAGAGGAAAGTCAAACTCTTTGACAAAGAACACAAGACAGATGTGCTGGGTTAGGGAAATAGTTGAGACTCATTTCTTGTGTGCCAGAAGGACTCTAGGCAGTCTTTAAGATCAGACACCCAGTCCTAAAACCTCAGTGTCTAAAACATAGAAACTGATGTGCTCCTGTTTGTTTATTGTCAGTATCTTGAGACTTCCATGTCATAGACATGTGGAAATAATTGTTGGTTAGAATTTCACAAAAGCAGTGGTATCTGGGGTCAGGGTGTAATAGTGACACTAAGGAACTTTTTATGAGAATGCAAACTAATACAGCTACTCTGGAAATCAATATAGGGAATCCCTAAAACTAAAAATAAGTCTTTTATATGACCCAGCTATACCACCCTTTGGTGTTTGCCTAAAAGAATTGATACCCTACACAGAGACTTAAGCAGAGGCCCAGAAACATAAATTTGAACAAAGAACCAGGTTCCAGGGTGAAACATATCTGACCAGTGCAGCTGCTGGGAGTCACTGGTCCTGCTACATTCTTTTTTGTCTCAGGAAATATTGCTTTCTAGCAATCCTTCAGCCCAAATGGCCCTTGGGAGTCACATAGAATTCCTGGAAGTACCAAAAAGTATGCTAATCACTTCTCTTCCATAGCAGCAGTTAATCAATGGTCAACAGACATTGCTCATGACCAGATGTCCTCCAGATGGTCAGGCCAGAGGTTTGCACGGCCTTAGTGCCTAAAACAAACCAATCAATTTAAAAGTCAACTTCCCCACACACCTCTTAACCAATCATGTAATGTCAAGGCTGAGCAACCCAAGCTTGCATTTTTTCCTTTAAAAATTCCAGCCCCCTAGACCTAGACCACACACTCTCCTAACCTGTAGCATCAGAGAGGTTTGCGTCCTGAGCTCGAGCTTGTGCTGAATAAACCCTCCTGTGAGTTGCATCAGTGTCGAGTTCTGGTGGTCTTTGGGGGGTCTTGTCATCTGGGCATAACACTACACCACAGACTTGCTCAGCAGTGTTCATTGCTGCCTTAGATAGGAAATGGAAACAACCTATAAATTTCCTTCAATGGATGAACAGATAATGAAAATGTGGTACATATACTCAATGGAATACTATTCATCTACTAAGAAAAATGAAATCTTCAAGTAAATTTATGGAACTAGATAGATTGTGTGGAGTGAAGTAACATAGTCCTAGAAAGACAAATACCAAGTGTTCTATCTCATCTGCAGTTTCAAGCTCCAACTCTTTCTGTGTGAGAATATAGAAAGAGTAACTGAAGAACTCAGGAAATTACAAAGGGACCTTGAGGTGGGGATGGACTTGAGAGGGGAGGAACAAGATACAAGTAATATGAAGAAGGAAATGGGAGGGACCACCCTAGGGAACGGAGAAAAGAGGTCAATATAGAATGAGGAGAGGGGGCAAATAATATGAAGGCTGTTTGACAATGCCTCATGGAATCATTTTATATTTACCTAAAATTAGCTACAATACATATAAGTTTATGTATATACAGTACATATATGTTTATGTACACACACACACACACACACACACTACACACACTACACACACCTTAAACACAGTTTTGCTACTTGAACTGGTAACAGTCCAGAAAAAAACTACAGGCAAGCTAATGAAAATTCAAGGATCAGGCATGAGAAAGCTGTTTAAGTTGCTGATCAATGTAGTCCAAGGGACTCCCAAAGCAATACAAGCTACTGCTGTCCCTTGCTTGCTTCTTAGATTGTTAATGGAAAGTATCTACTGTTGAAGATACTGCACCTTAGGGCCCATGGTTCACATGATTTGAAGTAGAATTAACCTAAAACCTTTTTTCCTGTCATCTGTCTTCCATGATACCAGAGAATACTATGCAAACTTCTTTTTTTTTCTTTTATTGGATATTTTCTTTATTTACATTTCAAATGTTATCCCCTTTCCTGGTTCCACCCACCAAGCCCCCTATCCCATCTTCCCTCCCCTGCTTCTGTGAGGCTGTTCCCCCACCCACCCACCTACCCACTCTTGCCTCCCTGCCCTCAAATTCCCCTACACTGGGGCATCAAGCCTTCATAGGACCAAGGGCCTCTCCTCTCAACAAGGCCATCCTCTGCTATATATGCAGCTGGAGCCACGGGTCCCTCCATGTGTACTCCTTGGTTGGTGGTTTAGTTCCTAAGAGCTCTGGGAGGTCTGGTTGGTTGATATTATTGTTCTTCCCATGGGGTTACAAACCCTTTCAGCTCCTAAGAGAAGGAAGCAATAGTCTCATCTAATATGATGTCTATGAACAAGTATGACTAGCATGGCAAGACATACCCAAAGGTGAAACAGTGACACTTATTATATATAATGGTAACTCATATGTCCAATAGCTGTCTAATTGGACTTAAATCCCACTCAACAGGAGGAAATGATACCTGGTAACAGAAACAGCCAACTACTTGGAGCTAATGAGATCATGGATGGATTTTAAAGAGAATCTGCTACTACCCCTTTACTAGACTGGCCTAATCTCTAACTACATCCTAAAATCTATCTTCATAATCACAGAGACATGAAGCTCTGACCCCTCATCAAAGGAGCTTTTCTTATAGCAAATGGAGATTATTACAGAAAACCACAACTGGACACAGTGCAGAGATCAACTGGGGATCATAATGAGCTCACTTATGATTTGTCCATCTACAACACAACTCCTACCCCTAAATTTATGGAGCTTCACAGCAGAGGAGGTGGCGAGAGTGTAAGGGCCAGAGGACTAGGAAGCCTACTATGAGATTGTATCTCCCATAAATGGCTGCCTAAGCGAGATCTGCAAAATGACAATGTCAATAGACCTGCTTTCAAGTTCCACCATTACTGAGGAATTGAGTAAGAGGTTCGACAAAACCAGGGAGCTCAAGGTCATGCTACTTAAGAGTGCCTTTACTGACATCCTGTGAAGCTTTTACTTTGGATAGCTCAGAGTTCAAAGCAGGGACACAGAAACACACACACACACACATCACACACACACACACACACTCACACACACCAAGAGTATTTCTCATGACTAGCACTGAATATGCTCAGCATACAAAAAATCTCATAGCAGAATGGGGACTGTCTGCCTACTGTCCTGGAGTCATAAGCTGCACTGCTGGGGAATGGGAAGGAAACATCTTGCCAATGGCATTCCTTGAGCAGGCAAGGGCATCATCCCAGGGGAATAAACTAAGTTCTATGGGGACAGAGCTCACATAGCAGGATAGTGTAGGAAAATCCATTACATGACGGCTACGAGATGCTAATACATAAGGGAGAAAAATCTCATGGGATTCCACCTCCTAGGTAAAGAGCTAAAATCATATACACACAAACAACAGAAACAGACTCAGCAGGTTGCATTTATGTGTTTGTGTGTGTGTATAAATAAATAAATAAATGTATATATGTATATATAAATTTTAAAAAAGTCCACTAATTTGAGAGAAGTGGGAGGAGAATGGGAAGAGTCTGAAGTAAGGGGTATGGAAGGTATTGAATGGAGGAAAAGAATGTGAAGAAATGATATAATTATGTTTTAATTCAAATATATTTAAAAGAAAAAATAAATTAAAAATAGTAAATTAAACTTAAAAGTTATTCCATTTTTAAAAATAAATTAAATTCTAATAACAAATTTTACTCAGGATTAAGAACAAATAAAACAAATAAAGTCACACAAATAATTTACATAAGCATAGAATAAAAGACCAAAAAATACCATAAAGTAATTAAAGTAAAAATGAGACAGTATACACAAAAGAATACATTAAAAGAGTACTGTATTTCCAGAATTCAAGTCCTAAATATACCAACAATATGAATAATTTTATATAATGAATCATTTTATATTGCTATTATTTATAAAGAGAAATTTAAAGTCAAATGTTTAGAATTGCTATATAGCAATATGTTGCATATCAAGCACAGACAGTCATTTTCTGTTTTTGTAAACTTCAGTATATCCCAACCAAATATTGGCTTGTGCCAAGAAATTTTTGCAGTTAGAATGAGATGATTAAAAACACAAGTAGCAATATAAAAATTTAAAGTTAAACATGTATTTTACTGACTCAGCTATGAAACATTTATAAAATTATATATATATATATATATATATATATATATATATATATATATATATGGAGAGAGAGAGAGAGAGATATACAAGTCAAACCTCTGAAGCTCTGACAAAAACACATTTTATACCCCTTTTATAACACTATATTAATAGGCAAAAACTTCTTTCCTTTCCTAGTTTGTATAGAATAAGCCTTTCATTCCTTCTTCCTACATCTTAATTGACATACAGGAGCTGTGTCTCATGGTCCCTTCAGTGTTGAACTTGTCTTTCTCTATCCTGAAAGTAAACAAGAAATGCTGGTACTCATCCTGATTCATCAAGATGAAGATAATAAAGGAGATGGAGACACATTTTACAGAAGATTGGTTTCATCTTATAAGACACTTGTCTCAAATGTGCCTTTTCTGAATCCTTCAAGAAAGAAAATCCTTCTTTTAGTAAAAGAAATAACTATTTCTATTGGCCTAAGCTTTGGAAGGAATCAAGTAAATGCCCTTTCCCTAGGCCACATGATACTATACACTTCCTTTCAGTGAACTATGTGACCTATAGAGGCGTTAGTCTTGTAATAAAATTCTGGGCTTGCATGATCTGTAAGCTACTGTGTAGGCACAGATGTCATGGTGGTTTGAATATGCTTGGCCCAGAAAGTAGCACTATTAGGAAGTGTGGCATTGTTGGAGTAGGTGTGGCACTGTTGGAAGAAGGGTGTCATTGTGAGGGTGGGCTTTGAGACCCTCCTTCAAGCCACATGGGAGTTAGTCTGCTCCTGGTTTCCTTTGGGTGAAGATGTAGAACTCTCAGCTCCTCCAATGTCATGCCTGCATTGATGTTGCCATGTTCTCTGCCTTGATGATAATGAATTGAACCTCTGAACCTGTAATCTAGCCTCAATTAAATGTTGCCCTTTAATAGGCAATATTTATGTTGCCTTGGTCAAGGTGTCTGTTCACAGCAGTAAAACCCTAATTAAGACAGATGTGATGTCTCCACAGTTACTTCTGTTTTCTCTTTGTCGTGACTGAGTAACAGGGTATAGCAGACTAACTTATGAGCTGTGACTGACAGCATGCTTTCCACTGCAGGCCTGAACCCAAGAAGGCCTATGTGGACATTCCAAGACAATAAAGAGGTTGTTTGGGTCATTGCTAAAACACTGAAAAGTGAATTATTCATCAAATTTCTTAAATCCTAATACAAACATCATTAGCAATGATATTTTTGTTTTAATCCCAATGTAAGATACAGGCTGCTTTAGATTGTCCACAGCAGAAGACTGTGATTTGCCTCATGACCTAGCAGGGGCATGATTTTGCCAGCTGCAGATAGTTTCTGCAAGTGTATGACATTTGGAATTCTGGGAACTCTTGAAAGGGTATATAAATGCTAGAACCCCATAGAGGTGAGGTGGTTGGTGTAGCAGGATGGTGGTTGGATGCCATTGATTGTGGTTTGTTGAGTGGTTGTGCAAAAGGAGATGAGAAGAAAAATTTGAGTATTCTGATGGCAAAGTTCAAACTTGTACCAAGGAACTCAGTGTACCCAATCAGCAGGACGTAATCTAACAGTATCAACACTCCCCTTCTCTTCTAGCATTCTTTCTTTCCTATGTAGTGTTGAGGGCAGGGGTTAGAAGGATGGAGTAGAGGTGGAGAAGGGCAGTAGAAAAAGGAACCCATAAAGTAGCCAAAAGTCAGACATGCCTTGGTAGGACATTTCTTTTATCAAGGCCTGCTCAGACTCACGTCAGCTCCTATATGTATGTTTCCTTGATAAGTTGTTTGGACTGACCATCCTAGAGTTATTGTTTCTTCCTTTAGAATCCCAGACGGCTGTCTTGGGACAGTCCCTTGGGAAACTCCCTGGTCACTTTGTTTGAGGGCAATTCCAACTTCAGAGCTAGCTGGATAGAACAAATACTGCTTTCCCCTTATACAAAAACATTTTTTTTGAAAGAAGATAAAAAGCTACTCACAAAGATACTTCTAAATTTTAGAAAGGATGTTGTCAATAGCAGGGTATGGCCATGTATGTCACTGAAGTTACTCCCTGACCTGACATTTGATTATCAGCTGTTAAACACATTTTGATTACCCTGCCCCTAGATAGTTGCTTCATTTGCTGGCTCTGTGATTCCCACTGCTTCTTATTTCTTCACATCAAGATTGCCACAGAAGCCAAGATTATTTTTCATACTCCCATATACAGAGAACAATTCAGCTTGCTGACACCTGCTCTGCTCCTAAACTTACCTACACAAATGTCTCAACACAGTTAAGGATATTTTTTAACTAATCAATGTTGTTACTAGCTATACAGGTTATAAACTATAACATTTGTTTTTTCATTCACACTTTTTTTTTTTTTTTACTTCAAGACACACCATTGTCTGCTAGAAGTCCCAGAGAAGCAACTACAAAGTTGGTGCAGCAAACACTTTTACACAGAAGCAGGAATGCTTTTAGTCCATGTGAAGACTTCTCCCTGGGGCCATGCTCTGACCTACTGCTTTACACTGCTCTGAAGCCGGTTTCCTTCCAGACTATCCCAAATAGTACTACTAGCCACGGATAAAGCCTTCAATACAGGAAACCTTAATGGGGACATTTCACTATAAACCATATATAAACATTCTTCCTGGATCTCAAAAGGCTCATGCAAATTCATACTATAAAATGCATCTAGTCCACCTTCAAGAGTTCCTTGAATGTTTAGGGTTTTTTGTTGTTGTTGTTTTGGGTTTACAATTGTTTGTTTGTTTTGGTTGGTTGGTTAGTTTGGTTTCCTTTCTTTTTTGTTGGTTTGGTGTTTTGTTTTGTTTTGTTTTGCTGAGGCTGGGTTTCTCTGTGTAACACTCCTGGCTATCTCTTTATAGACTAGGCAAAGAACCAGAGTGCTAGCGTTAGAGGCATACACCACCCTATTTGGCTTCTTAGAGCCAGTATTGTCCAAACATTCCTCTAAAGCTCGTGGAAAACTTAGCTCTGAGTCCTTAGTAAAGCCAAAATCATGTTTTGTGTTCCCAAGATACAACGGTATAAAATGAACATCCCCATTCCAAAGGGGAGAGATTGGGTCATAGAAAGAGCAGACGGGATCAGAGTAAGACCAAAATCCAATCAGACAGACATGATATTCTGAAGCTCTGTGTCTGACATGTTAGAATCGCTGGCATGACAGAGCTCTAGCCTGGGTATGCCTTCCCCTGCAGTCTTGCACTACACAAAACCTCTCTTCTGAATGGGTTTTGCACACTGCTTGTAACTTTCCTTGGCCAATGTTCCATATTCCTAGTATCTCTCTCTTCCTGGGGTTGTTGTCTTTACCCTGCAGGAATTCTACCTTGTGACTTTTTGTCTGGCCTTTTAGCCCTTCATTTGAAACCAAGACAGAAATGTCTATGTTCCACAAATCTTGCATTCTGCATGATGCGAGTATCTGTCGACAGTATGAGCAGTATTTCAATTTCCTCAGATCACATCTTTAATGATCTCTGAGTATTTTAATGATTGACAGTGTAAAAACACTTCTCTACACAGCTCTGTAGGGGCAAGGCAACCTGAATTTGTCCTCTGAAGGGGCATCTTTTAAATGAACCAAAACATTTACACTCATGAGCTTGTCATGGAGGCTGAGGCATGAGAAATTTCTGAGATATCCTAAAGGTATTACTTTTTGGTACTTATTGAAATAAGAAGTCATTTTGCAACCCAAGCTGGCCTAGAACTTAGGGCAATTATCCTGCCTTAGCTGCAAGTGCTGGGTATAGGCTTGTATTACCATACCTGGGAAGGTGTCTTTCTTTTTGTCCTGCTGCAAAGTACTTTACTCCTTTCTCTTCCTCATCCTCCTTCCTCTTCCTCCTGCTTCTCCTCCTCATCCTCCTCCTTTCCTTATTTCTTTTTATTCTTCAGTACTTGACAGTGAAGAGACACAGGAAATCTGTCCCTGCCTTCTCCCCTCCCCCCACTATCCTATTCCTTTGAGGAACTAGAGCAGTTAGCACTCCTTCCCCCCCCCCCCCCCCCCACCCCCCTTCTCCAGCATAGATGCTTCTGGCCTTTGAAGAGGGCAGACAAAGAGGGCCCAGCCTGGTGCCAGAATATTGCAACCCCTCCTTTCCTGATAGCACTCCCTTCCATCTGACGACCCCCACCCCCACCCCCACCCCAGGACAGATGCGGGCTTTAGGAACAAAGCAGCCTACCCTAGCCTCCACGTCGCTGAAACTCACACTGCCTTATCTCCTTTTGATTAACAACCAGCATTTCTCCGGTACAGATGGCTCCTGCCCTTGAAGGAAGCAAGAGCCAATATCCTTGAAGTGATAAAAAGCCTACTCTTGGACTATGGGAAAGAGGCAATTAAGTGTTCCCAGACAGCTGAGACCAATTTGTAAACTACACTAGCTTCTGATAGCTCCTTGATCCTCAGGCCTAGGAGAGGTTCCACACCTGGTACCTCAGCCTCATCTGATGAGCTCTGTTTATGCAGTCCCAAATCTCTAGGCTTGGGCCAGGATGTACTTCCACTCTCCAAGAAAGATAGGCTAGAACTTCATAAGACCTATTTGTATTCTCTGGTCTGAGGCAAACCATGACTCTGAGGTGGAGGTCTCTCCACATTGTAAAAGGTAAGATTTGCATTTTGTTTTGAATAAGATTTTAATAGAACTTTTGACAATTTTAATACATTTAAGTGTGCTGGTATTACAGTTTAATATGTCTTATGTGAATGTTTTTATGAGACTTATAAAAAAGGATATCACCAGCTTCATAAAAGTTGCTCTGCATAAAATTCCTGTCCTATTGAATTCATTGAATTGTCTTTTTCCTACTTAAGTCTTTTATCTTAAAGAGGAATCCCGGGGCCGGTGAAGTGGCTCAGCAGGTGAAGCACTTGTTCTGTTCTGCAAGTGTTAATGACCTGAGTTTGATTCCTGGAAGCCATGTAAAGGTGAAGGGTGAAAACCAACTCCACCAAACTATCTTATGACTCCCATGCACCATGGCATGCACACTTACATGCACACAACAGGCATACACTGCTAAATACGGTTCGTTAAAAGAAAAATCCTTCAAACCTTCAAACCTTGCTTACTACTCTTGAGGTAACCAGATGAGCCAGTGTCTTAGTTCTTAAGTATTTTTGCATCTTAAGTCTCATAGATAGTTTCTTGTACATCATTATTAAGTGATAAGCCATCTCCTCTCACCCCCACCCTGCTCCTTTTCATGCTCTCTCTTCCCCTCTCCCTCTGCATCTCCATCTTTCTGAGAGGGTGAGTACCTATTTTTCCATGACTGGCTGGAGATTCTTAACCTTAACTAATCTTCCTGTGTCAGCCTGCTAGTCAGTTGGGACGATAAGCAAAGGGAGCTGGCACTTTCCTAGCCTTGTGAGGTAACATTTTCTGTTAAAGCATGACACACAGTGAAAGTGTACTTGCATAATAAACACCCAACTCAGTCAATTTCCCCACAGGAAAACATTCATGAAGCACCATCCAGCTCAAAGAAGAGAACATTGTTAGTACATGGAAGCCTCACACTAAGCTTTTCTCAGTCACGATATTGCCCCTGCTCTGAAGGTGTCTGCTGTGTGGAAATAGTCATGCAAGTACCTTATGCTTGTGAGATCCATTTACATTGTTATTGTAACATATGGTTTTGTTGCATAATGTTCCATCATATGAATATACCATAATTTTATTTGTTCATTGTACTTTTAGTAGACAATTTGCTTAGCTACCACCCTAGCAACCCTAACAAAACAAGAAAGAAAAGAACAGCCTAACAAAACACCTATCTATTAGTCCCATCATGATGTTCATTAGTTCTCACTGTCTGGCATGTTCGTACATCCAGAGCTAGTTCAAGGGGAATGCAATAATCACTTAAGTGCAGGCCATGTTTTCAGTCCTAGAAATGGAAAAGTCAGTGATCCCTGGAAACATTGATGAATTCTCTCAAGGGAATTGGAGATGTTTTTACTACATGGGAATGTAAAGTACCCAAGAAGAACATTAAGGATAATAGTTAAGTACAACTTATTCCTATTAGATTTTTTAAAACAAAGTATCCATAATCTCATCAACAAGGAAATTTATGGCAGGATTTTAATGGAACTAGAACTGTGGAGATCATATGGGACTCTGACCATGTATGTCAGAATGGAGTTTGAAGTAAAGAATGAGTAAAGCAGATGACAGTTTCTTTCAGCAGGTTGTTATGCAAAAAAGGAGAAGTTCCAATTTTTAAAAACTGAATAAGAGTCCAACTCTTTTAAGGTATATATGCATGTATACCTGCATACCAGAAGGTGGCGTCAGATTTCATTATGAGATGGTTAGTGAGCCATCATGTGGTTGCTGGGAATTGAACTCAGGACTTTGGGAAGGACAGCCAGTGTTCTTAACTGCTGAGCCATCTCTCCAGCCCAAGAGTCCAACTCTTGAAGTGGACCTAACTTAGCTCTTCTTCACGGTCCCTGTCAGCCTTCCTTTCTAGCCCACTTCCCGTACTTTGTGCTTGTGCCTCTGGTCTACAGAAACACGTTCTACCAGGACCCCAGTGGCCTCACTGGGCTGGGACTCAGGTAGTCAATTTTCACTATACTTTCTGTCGTCAATTACAGTCTCTCTAGACTTATTCTTAGTCCTATAGCATCTTATTGATAGAAGCCCCTCCTCTCATCCTACATCCATTCCCTGTGAACTCCACCTCTTGAGGCAAACACAGAGCCCCCACTAGTTCTTTCATGCCTGTCTCTCCAGACGTATTTTTAACTTTCTTCAATCTGTTTTCAGGAGTCCCCTTTCTCACCCTACCTCCATTCCCTGTGGACTTTACCTCTTTGTATGCATCCTGTTCTCCCCTAGCTCTTTCCTGGGGTCCCTCTCAGCCTTTCCTCTTAGCTCATCTCTATTTATTTCTATCACCCACCAACCAGCAGATGAACTCTCTACCATGGATGCATCTCATAAACACCACACTTGCCTAGGATCCAGAGAGGGCAACAACAACCAAAGAATGGAACATCTCACCACCAGCAGCAAAAACAAAGAAAGATGGGATATTGACGTCAAGAAACATCTCAAGCATCTTAATTTCAGATACTGAGAAAAGCCACAAACAAACATAAATAGACAAAGCAATATGCCTCCATCAGAAGCCAATAGCTCTACTATAGTAGACCCTGAGAAACTCAATGCAGCTGAAGCATAAAACAAGAATTTCAAAATAGCAATTATGGATATAGTCAGAAACCTTGAAATGAATATAAATAAATCCCTTAATAAAGTACATGAAAACACAAACAATTGAATAAAATAATAAAAGTAATTCAAGATTTGAAAGAATTTAACAAAGAAATAGGGTCACTAAGACAACCCAAACTTAAATAAAACTGTACATAAATGTTTAGGATGTCAAGTAAAACTTCAGAGCTAAATATCACCAACAGATTTTAAGACATGGAAAAAATAATCTCAGGTGTTGAAGATAATGTCGAAGAAATTGATAACTCAGTCAAATAAAATGTTAACTCTAAGAATCCATGCATCAGAAGAGAAGGGGAGAGGAGGAAGAGGAAGGACTGTGTGAGGAGGCACTGCGAGGAGAGGCGGGAGCTGCAATCAGGATGTAAAGTGAATAAAAAATAAATTAATGGGAAAAGGAGAAAAATTTAGAAAATTTGTGAAATTATAAATAGACTGAACTACAAATAATAAGTTAGAGGAAGGAGAAGAAACCCAGGTCAAAGGCAGAGAAAATATTTTTAACGAAGTCGTAGAAGAAAACTTCCTCAATCTGGAGGAAAAAGAAGCATATAAAGGGGCAATAGGGATATAGAAAACTAAATAGACAGGAAAAGAAAAGAAATTCCCATAACATATGATAATCAAAACATTAAGTGTACAGAAAAAAGAGAAGCTATTAAAAGCTGCAAAGGGAAAGTAACATATGAAGGACTAAATAACAGAAAAAATCAGGCCCATTAGAATCACCTGATTCTCAGTGGAGACTATGGAAATCAGAGGAACCTCCACAGATATTTACAAATTCTAAGAGATCACAGATGCCAGGCCAGATTACCATATCCAGCAAAACTATCCAATCACGATAGATGGAGAGAGAAAAGCATTTGACAATAAAATAAAATTTAGGCAATTTCTATCAATCCAGCTTTACAGAAGATGCTAAAAGAAAAATTCAGCCTAAAGAACATAACTACATTTAAGGAAACACAAGGAATAAATAATTTCAGAACAGTAATCAAATGGAATGAGGGACTGTACAACATAACAACAAAATAACAGAAATTTAAAAAATATTGCTTTTTGATAGCTCTCAATGACAAAGTTCTCAAATCTGCAGTAAAAAGAAAAGAGATTGGATTAGAAAACAGGACCATCATTCTACTATATCTAAGAAATGCACCTCACCATTAAAAATAGACATCACCTTAGGGTAAGCAGATATAAAAAGATATTCTAAGCAAATGGGCCCAAGAAGCAAGTAGGTGTAGCCATTTTATTATCTGACAAAATAAAATTCAGAAAAAATAGGAAAAGAAACTACATACTCATTTTAAAAAGTCCACAAAAAAGATATTGCAATTCTGAACATTCCCAAGGAAGAGGAAATAGAATATATTGTTATAGAGAGATAAAAGGGAAACTAAAATAACAGGATTAAATAGAAAGGGTTTTGAAGAGAAGGAGGGAATATTAGGAGAGACGACTAACACTAAAAAACATTTTAAAAAATATGGAAACCTACTCTCAGAGAAGCTTTTTAAAATAGTGCATATATTAAAGGAATCTAAATTGAGTCACCAAATAATAAAGGAGACAATGCCCCAACTAGACATCCTATGGCACCAAGTAGAATCTCTGGTGATAAAAATGCTTATGACTTATCAAGCTATTGACCATAAGAAGTCTTATAGAAACCACCAAAATCACAGTCTATTATCATGGTTATTCTCCTTAACTTCATGATAAGGCCCTAATGTTGAAGAGAGCATTTACATATGCCATCAAACAAGAAGAAGTCAAGCTGGTACCTAAATAGAAGCTTTACCTGTACTGACTAGTGTTCATGGTTCATGGTATTAAAAGGTACTCTGCTTGCCACCAGAGGAGAAAGATAATCATCAGTATCCCTCAGACACAACTGTGAAACCTACAACAGTGAATTATCTGCAGAGTATATTCATGCAACAGTGGCACAAACATTATGGGAGTAACCAACCACTTTCTAATGGATTTAAGGCAAATTCCGTAAGAGGAAACTCATACCTAACATTGCTACAGTGGCCAAGAACCTGAGACTAGGTAGTCCATGGGCTTAGAGAAAAACTTAATACTATTGTTCTGCCAAAGGAACATAGCAATAAACTGATTCTTAATGGCTTATTTCTATACAAGTCGACCAGTGCCTTGCTCATCCTTGAAGCTTTTTATTACAGTAGATGGTAACTAACACAGAGACTCACAACTGGGCAATGTTCAGAGAAAGAGAGAAAGACACATACACAGAGAGAGAGAGAGAAAGAGAGAGAGAGAGAGAGAGAGAGAGAGAGAGAGAGAGAGAGAGAGAGAGGATTTGAGTCTCAAGGCTCAGAGGTTATGTTCGACTCCAAGGAAACAATGGTTTCCAGAAATATTAGGACTGATGAATATGTGAACTCCCAGAGATTGTGGCAGCACACACAGGCCATGCACATGTTCAAGCCAGATGGGGTCCCAGAGCTGAGATGGAGAACTGGACATGAGCTCCAATCTCTAAAAAAAAAAAGTTATCTACAATTAAGGACTACTCACAAAGAAAAACATTAGTTTTCTACAGTGGACTCTCACTGGATACCTTAACTAGACTTCAGGTCAAGCACCACATCCAGAAGTTGTTGACCCACACAAAATGAACTTGAAAATATTTTTGTAGACATTTTGTTTCATTTTACTTTGGGTATTTTTTGTCTTATTGGTCTTTTTGTTTATTTTTATTTTCAAATTTTGTGAATTTTTAAGGGGGAGGTTGTATATGTGCTTTTATTTTTGTTTTGTTTGTTTTTAAGAGGAAACAAAAACATAAACTTGGATAGGTAGGGAAGGAGCTGGGAATAATTGGAAGAGAGGAAACATGATCACAACATATTGCATGAAAAAAATCAAGTAAAATGAATAAATTATTTAATGGAAGATTTCAGTCCTTCCCTGAGACTTCTTTCCCAAGAGCATTTGTAAACACTATTTTAGTCCTTGCTTTTTGCAGATTTACATATTCATTTTTTATGGGGATAAATTTCTAGATGATGAAAATGCCAGGTGTTCACTATACAGAGTCTTGGCCATAAAAATTTCCATATGTTCCATGAACCCAAAGACCCCTCAATTCTTCTTATCTTAGTACAAAGTTGATTTAGAGGTGTTTCAAGATGTTGTGATTGGGGTGGTTGAGAAAGAGCACCGCAGTAAGTTGTTTCCCTCAATTCTTTCTTCAGTCACGAGAGTATCCTCCCAAGCTTCTAGTTTCATGTTTAATTCCTGATAATTAAGAACAAAATTGTATTTCAAGGGTACAAGGAAATGCAATTTCAGAATATCGAAGAAGAAGGTAGAGAGGTGGGTATGCAATCTTACTAGCTGACATGTATGAAAATATCTAAAGAGATACTACCTTTGACTGTCAGACTCTTACCCACCCTAAGGAATTGGAATCTCCTGCAGGATTTTCATGGTGGGAGAAGGAAAAGGCAGGATTCTGGTGCCATCCAGAGGGCACCAGGATTTGTTCTTCTGGAAAGATTCCACACAATGCTGATAGCTTGTCAGACTACCTTGACTGGAGCCAGAACAGTGATGAGTGGGGCCACAACCTGACTGGAACTGCTAGGTCATGTAAAGCTTTGGCCCTCTTGAACCTCATGCTAATTCTTGGACAGTGAAGGTGGGTTTCACTGGATCTCTTTTTTCTTTTTCTCAATGAACCCATGTTGACTATATCTCCTTTCTCTGCTTTTAGTGTGGTTAATTTTAATTCATTGAAGGATGGGTAGATAAACTTGAATTACTAAGGCTGACAGGAATCAGTCTCTGGTCCTTTGTTAAATCACCTTGTCCATCTAGTGACAAAGAGCATGTGTTCAAAGAGTGAGTAAAATCCTTGGTTTTAGCTTACATGTAACCAACAGAAAAAAATTACAGACAGGGGACTGGTAAGATGGTTCAGACTATAAAGGAACTTGCTACCAAGCCTGAGGACCAGAATTTGGTTCCTAGACACATATGGTAGAAGTAGAGAAACCACCCAACAAGTGGTTCTCTGACCTCGACAAACACGCCTTTGTAATTAGGCATAAATAAACATGATTTTTAATTACAGAGATGAAAAATAAAAACAAGTTGTGAAGAGGGAGCGATACTTTATTAGGCTTGTATTTGCTAGGTTTTGATAGCCAGTGTAAATAAATCTGTGCTGATGCATCTTCTTACCTTTCACCTGATCTGTGTTAGCCTATGCTTTGCATACGAGCTCTAAATTCCAGGGACAAATATTCATATCTTCTCCTTTTGTTATTTATGACCATTATTCATTTGCAAAATTAGTGTATTTATAGCAACACAGGCAGTTGAGCTTGAAGAAGAACTTTTTTTTTTGCTTTTGTGTATTGTTTATTGGTTTTTCATTTACTTTTTTGCATTTTAAACATTTTTTATTGGATATTTTATTTATTTACAATACAGATGTCATCCTCTTTCCCCATTTCCACTCCCTAGAATCCTCTCTTCCATACCCCCTCCTCCTTTATGCTTTCATACCATTTTAATTACATGCTTTATTAAGGTCAGTTCTAGGTTGAGGGTTTAGCAATACAATAGATGCAAATAGCCAAGGAACAAGCAAGACAATAAACACAAATAGTCAAAGAAAAAGCAAGGCATTAAACCCAATTACATGAATACTCCCTTGATAACTGTTTCTAAGGGCTTATCAGGATGACTAAAGTATCTGAGCCTACTTCCCTGTTCTAGCTCAAGGTCATTTTCATGTCTGAAGCTTACTTCCTTATTCTAAAATTTAGAAATCTGTCTGAAATTACTTCTTTGTTCTAGCCTAATATTTAGATTCCTACCTGAAATCACTTCTATCTTCTAGCCTAATGTCCGATTCCTGCCTGAAGCCTACTTTCTTGTCCTTGGCCTATGTCATATTCCTGCCAAGCAGCCCATTTCCTTGTCCTTGGCCCATGTGAGATTCTTGCCAAGCAGCCCCAAAGGCTCTCCACCTCTCCCCCTGTTTTATTTCATTAACAAGACTGAGCCTGTCTTAGGTCATTCTTGTACCTGAAAATGAACCCCCAGACAGAGTTATTAAATTAACAGGCTGGCAATCCAAGGATGGGTAAGGTTCTGCACAGAGCCTTAACAACCTAAGACAGAAATGCATTGCTTTTGGTAATGCATATTCCATGATGGGTAAGGAAGGCATTCTTGTCAGAAGAATAATTTCAAAGTAAAAGAAAGAGCAAGTATCTGCCCTACAAACTCTTGAATGTATGAGAGATCAATGAACTTCTCCCAAGTTCAGAAACTAACTTCCACAGGCTCAAGAATCTTCCACCTACAAAAATTCCTAAGACAGTTTCCCCTTTGAAAATGAGGAATGTCCTTTGAAATCTCATATTACTGTTGTCATCGTCATCGTCATCGTCATCATCATCATCATGTGTGTGAGTATCCTATGTGATATGAATGTGTGAATGTGGGTGTTCATGTAGAAGTCATAGGACAAGTTCATTTCTTTCTACTGTGGGTCCTGGGGATTGAACTCAGGTTATCAGGCTGCTGCTGCAAGCACTTTTATCCACTGTGCCATCTCACTGGCACTATGATTCTCTTCTATGCAGTGGTTCTCCACCTTCCTAATGCTGGAACCTTTTAATACAGTTCCCCATGTTATGGTGACTCCCAACCATAAAATTATTTAATTACTATTTCATAGCTGTAATTTTACTACTGTTATGAATTGTAATATAGATACTTTATATGTAAGATATCTGATACCTGACCCAGGGGATCATGGCCCACAGGTTGAGAACCACTGTTTCTATTAAGCTCTATTTAATTTTTCCAGTACTAGAATTAAATAAAAACAATCCTCTACTAATTTCTGACTCCACGCATATTTTAATAGAGGTAGGGACAGTTTGATCTTCCTGACAACAAAGAATCAATACATTTCAATGACCAAATCATAATATAGTAACTGGATATACTTACATATGCCTTACTAGGCTTGGCTTTGCAAGCAATTGGGAGGCAGAGATTGTTGGATCTCTGAATTTGAGGCCAGCCTGGCCTCCATAAAGAGTTCCAGAATATCCAGGACCACATAAACTCACCCTATCTCAAAGTAAGAATAATAACAATGATGACAATAATAATAATATGTCACATACTTTCAACTTAATAATTTGTTTCTATTTCGTGTTTAATGATTTTTCTTTTATGTAGACTCATAGTTAGGAAACTTGAAAACCTCCTGTTAATTACCATGATATTACAACAATCCTCAATTTCAGTGTTCAGGGTTACATCCTCTTTCCTGATGAAGAATACATTTTTTTTGGTTTTGTTTTACCACAACCGTTGTAGAATCTTCACAAAGACTAAGAGCTCAGGCCATCTTGGAAAGCGAAGACGACTAGTCCCGATGGCTGTCACATTACTAATCTCTGAAAGGTGCCCCTCCCTGTCTGCAGAATCTTACATTTCACTTTGTTTCAATTTGCTTTGTTTCTTAATTGCTCTTTATTTTCTAGCACTTTTGCAAAACAATCAACACAAATTAAATTGAAGTGCTAATGGCTGTTTTTTTAATTGGATATTTTATTTATTTACATTTCAAATATTATCCCCTTTCCCAGTTTCCCCTCTGCAAACTCCCTATTCCATCCCCCACCCCCTTACTCTGTTTCTATGAGGGTGCTCACCTACCCACTCCCACCTCACTGCCCTAGCATTCCTCTACACTTAGGCATCAAGCCTTCACAGGACCAAAGGCCTCCCCTCCCACTGATACCAGATAAGGCCCCTTTGAAGTAATTATTTAAAACGGCTGCTAGTCAAGCAGACTATCTAAGCTGCGGCAGCTCTGCCTAGCTCAGCCCCTATATTCCATGGCCAGAGGCCATGTGCAAGTCACTGGAGCTAGAAATGGCCAGCCAGAAACACCAGCCTTGCCACCCACTAGATGCCAGTGTGGGAGATGGCTCTGCCAATATACCATGCTGTCTCCACAATGCTTGGGTGAGCTCAGACCGTGCCACCATCCACATGGGCCTGGTAGGAATGAGACTCTAATGCTTAGATTATCCAAAGGCTTTATATATTTTGTAATGCTCAATAACAAGATGCCCATAAAATCAGAGGTGTAACCCGATACTCAACCTAGATATATCAACTACCCTTGAATGCTAGAGACAGGTGCATGTCTACTTCCATGTTTCTCTCTCTCTCTCTCTCTCTCTCTCTCTCTCTCTCATGCTCTCTCCCCTAGCTCCTCCTCTTCCTTCTCCTCTCCCTCTCCTTACTCCTCTCCCTCTCCTTACTCCTCTTCCTCTTCTTACTCCTCCCACCTTAGCTCTTCCCAACTTGTGGGAAAAAATATCCTGCTACAGGCCCCTTCAGTTCCTTAAGTTCTTCCCCTAATCCTCCATTGGGGTCCCTGTGCTCAGTTTGATGATTGGCTATGATCATCCATCTGTATTGACCAGGATCTGGCAGAGCATCTTAGGAGACAGCTATATCAGGCTCCTGTCAGCATGTACTTCATGGCATCCACAATAGGGTCTGGGTTTGATGTCTGCATGTGGGATGGATCCCCAGGTGGGGCAGTCTTTGGATGGCCTTTCCCTCAGTCTCAGCTCCACTCTTTGTCCTTTTATTTCCTTTAGACAGGATCAATTCTGGGTTAAAATTTTTGAGATGGGTGGGTGGTCCCATCCCTCAACCAGGGGTCATGTCTAACCTCTGGATATAGTCTAGATAGGTTCTCCTTCCCCTTTGTGGAGTATTTTAGCTAATGTAATCCCTGGGGTCCTGGGAGGCTCTTGCTTTCTTGACATCTGGGACTTTCTGGTTGCTACCCCCAGTTTCCCATCCCCCATTGCTACACACCTCTGTTCAATTTCCTGACCTTCTGCACATCTCCTCCATCTCCTCTCGTACCTGATTCTGTCACTCTTTTTCCCTCTCCTTCTTCTCTTCCTCCCAATTTCCTCCTAGTCTCTACGCCCTTTGATTATTTTGTTCCCCTTTCTAAGTAGGACTGAAGCATCTACTCTTTAGTCTTCCTTCCAATTGAGCTTCATGTGGTCCATGAGTTGTATCATGGGTGTTCCACGCTCTTTTCCTAATATTAATTATCAGTGAGTATATAGCATGTGTGTTCTTTTGTGACTGAGTTACCACACTCAGGATGATGTTTTCTAGATCCATCCATTTGCCTGAGAATTTCATGAAGTCATTTTTTGTTTTGTTTTGTTTTTTGTTTTTTTGTTTTTTGTTTTTCGAGACGGGGGTTTCTCTGTGTAGTCCTGGCTGTCCTGGAACTCACTCTGTAGACCAGGCTGGCCTCAAACTCAGAAATCGGCCTGCCTCTGCCTCCCAAGTGCTGGGATTAAAGGCATGTGCCACCACCGCCCGGCGAAGTCATTATTTTTAATAGCTGAGAAATACTCCATTGTGTAAATGTGCCACATTTTCTGTATCTATTCCTCTGTTGAGGGACATCTGAGTTGGTTCTAGCTTCTGGCTGTTATAAATATAGCTGTTATGAATATAGTGGAACATGTGTCCTTATTATATGTCGGACCATCATCTGGGTATATGCCCAGAAGTGGTATACCTGGGTTCTCAGGTAGTACTATGTCCAATTTTCTGAGGAAGTTTCAGACCTATTTCCAGAGTAATTGTACCAGCTTGCAATCTTACCAGCAATGGAAGAGTGTTCCTCTTTCTCCAGATCCTTCCCAGCATCTGTTGTCACATGTTTTTGAACTTAGCCATTATAACTGATGTGAAGTGAAATCTCAGGGTTGTTTTGATTTGCATTTCCTTGATGACTAAGCATTTCTTGATATTAGACAGAAACTAATTTCTAAATTCTACCCAAAAAGGCCAATCTAGATTGAAACCATTCTTCTAAAGAAAAATTAACTTTTAAAGTTAACTTCCAGATGACAGATTATATATGTTTGAGTTAAGTAAGTACAAATGTACCAAAAGAACAGATGTCAACAACAGAAAAATTGAAGGAGCAGCTAAGAGCTTTCCAGTTCTCATGTGTGGAGTTCAGCAGCAACAATGAACCCATTCCCATTGTATGCTACTCAGCACAATAGGATGAGTTACAACTTGCATGTGTTGTCCTTTGCTAATTTATGCAGTTTGGCAACTTTTTATTTTCTCCTAAGCACATGATGAGAAGCTTAATTTGTCCCCTGGGCTGTGTACAGTATGTCCTATTTGTGTGTACAATATATTTTATTGGAGATGGGGAATTGGGGATCACTGTTCTTTTCTGTATACATAGATAAAATTAAATTTCATTTCCACTTTAGTCATTAATAATATAACCTATTTTCTTTTAAAGTTAAAGTTGAATAGACATACATTGAAAGAATCAGCTATATTGTTGAATTTATTTTTCAATTGAAAAATAGAGGCAAAAAATTGAGCCACATATTTAGCTAGGAGTATCATTAGAATAGTGTTGTTGTTGTTTTGTCTTTAGCTTCTGAACAGACACCTGCTGTTCCAGGTCTGCCTAAACCCTTTTTTGCATGTGTGTTACTTGCAGTAAGGAAAAATGGAATCTACCTACCATCGTCCTCTTGCTTAGTTGGTACAGTTGGACAGGTCAATCACCTGGCTAAGGAACCACCTCTCAGGAAAATGAGGTAATACACTTTTTCATAACAGACTTCCCAGTCCCTCCTACAGGCAGTCAACTCCTGACATTTCATGAGGGTCTGTTGGGCCTGTGTAATTTTCAGTTTTTCTTAATCTTATTGTTTGTTTTTGTTTGGTTTGTTTTCTGGGTGCTGGCCAGAGTCTAAGAAGGCTTTCCTTACCACTTGATGCTTCATTTTTTCTCTAAGCCCCCCTCTTTTCTTATGGCTGCTTGTTTGTCTTGTGCCTCCAAACCAGCCTAGCTCAAGTGGCATGGCTGTCTCTACCGCCCCCCTTTCCATCTCTTCTTGGCCCCTCTCCTCCACATCTTTGCTGTCACAGCAAAGAACCTCTAAAAGCTATTTCAGTTCTTCAATGTCTGTTTAATGTAAGAATTGGTCCTCAGAAATAACTTATAAAACTAATATTTTTAATGTCCCAGGAGAACTGAAGAATGAATACTATTAACTTTCACAAAGAATGGTTAAATAAATTAATAAGTAATTTTGTGTTTTATGTATAACATAAATGTTAGGTCTTCTACAGTACATATGTCCAGAAATGAGCTCTAGCTGTAATATAGAAGGATTTATGGTGGTTAGATAAAGAGATAAAAGCAATCATAAAGGACATTGGAAGAAGGAAGACTCTTTCTTCTTTGCCTGCTTGCCTTGAGGGACTGAGCAACTGCTAGATCCTTGGACTTCCATTCACAGCTGCTGCTGACCATTGTTGGGGAGTTGGACAACTGACTGTAAGTCAACAACAAATTCCTTTACTATATAGAGACTACCCATAAGTTCTGTGACTCTAGAGAACCCTGACTTATACAGCCTGGTACTAAGCTAGTCACATCCTGAACAACTCAAAGAAGGGCAGACATTTGGTTGTTGAAAGGGGCTGGATTCAAGGTGCCTTACAGGACACAAAATGTATCAATGTAGCTTGAATAAAAACTCAAAACAATTCAGACTATGGATTTTCTGCATTTTCAAAACTACCTGCGAATATCATTTCTCATTTTGATGAGCATTGCATTCATTAGTAATGTTACAATTCTAGTTTGGGTAATGATCATAGGAGGCAGTAAAGAAAAAGGGCGTATCAGCAGAGCCACACCTTCCCCAAGAGGAGGCTTGATAAAGAAACAGAGCCAGGAAGCAGGACAGGCAACTTCAGTCAGGGCACACCAAGGAAATCGCAACTTGGAGGCATTTCAGACAGCTTCGAAGGCACTAGTTCCTTCTAGGTACATGAGGAAGAAAGTGAAGGCTTTAGAGAAGAAAATGCTTTCAAAAGATTAAACCGAGTTTAGTCTTTGTCATTTTCTTAACCATATGTTTAAGAGTCTTCATTGCAAAATCCAAGAAAATCAATTTAGTGGACGAAAACAATAAGTAAAATGAAAGGGAGGAAACAGAGTTCTCTCAGTGAAGTCAACCATTTATAGCAAGGTGACTATCATTCATTTTTAGACAGTTAGGTCTAAAATAAAAATGTCCTTTGAGTAACTTGTGCTGAGAATGGAAAAGGAACGAAGGACCCAGAGCTCCAGAATTCATTTAGCTTTGCAAGTCATTGTCCACAGTACAAACAAGCATACTAAGAATAGAGATAGATGGTGTTCCTAAAAAATGACTTCGTATTTCATCCTTTTCCAGTCAGGGTTGAACTAATCTGGGACACGCTTACCAGGCAAGTTCAATGATCCTGGAATTCCCTCACTAGCCCACATCTTTCTGGGCAGTTTATTATGTTCACAAGTTTGGCAAATATCATACCCTACACTGAACAGAAAATCCCTAGAGACAGCAGAACCATCTTTCCTCTGGGTATTGGCTCAGCCCTTTCTAGTTTTTTAGGCATAAACAAAGAGATGACTGTGATTTAATTCTCATCCTCAGGTAGTGAACTCTCCTGGCTGGTCCCTAGGAAATAGTGGTATGCAGATATCTGAGCTGTGTTCCTGCCTCTTGAGTCAGAGTCTCTCTGAGCAGAAAAGAAATTTAGATTCTGCACCAGATTCTCTGGTATGTATTAACATCTGGTACATAGGCTATCAGATGGTCTGGCCCCTGCATAAGATACTTTGGGCTACACTCACAGGGTGCCTTAATGACTAAGCCAGGGGTAGCTACTTCTGTTCTATATACTTCCTAGCAACAGAAAAGATGGAGGTAGACCAGCAGATAGTTGGCAGATTACAGAACAGTGTTGGCTGACTAACTTTTTTTTAAGGGAGGCCTCTTATAGCATATTCCATGGTTAGCTGGGAGCAACCTAATGACCATGTTCAATTCCAGGCTCTAAAAACCTTTTGTTTTTGTTTTGAGTTACATCTTCTCCATGTCTTTAAAAGAATAAAAATAATCAGATTTTTTCCCCTCAGATTTCATCTGAGGTATGGTTAGGTCTCAAACCCATGACAAATGGCTAACTAGTGTGGGTATTTAACATCATAGTAGATCTGGCCACTAGGTTCTCTTGGCACCTCTCAGTCCCTACCTGTTACAGGACACCACAGCTGGCATACCCCACTCCCTACTGTGAAGTTCTCCAGGCCAGAGGCTGGACTGCCCTCCCCTTAGTCGCTCTTTCCTATATAATCCATCCATTTTGGTTACTGTGCCCTTTCACCCTTTTGGCCTACCTTTTACCCTCCTGGTCTCCTGGTTCTCCCCTTCCTACTCTTCTCACATGGCTAGGCTTGCTCGGGTCATGTTAACATCTTCCAGATGTCCCTGCCTCTGGCTATGCTCTTCCTTTTAGCTAAGATAAACTTTTTTTTCCACCATTCCTAGGAGGAGTCATGTCCTTCCTTTCTTTTATTTTTTTTTTAATTCAGATACCAGAGGAGTTTGAACATAAGAAGTTTCATATTGCATGTTTGAGTGTTGTATGTAATAGTAACAGTAATAATAATAATAATAATAATAATAATATATAATTGAAATCTTGCTAGCCACGTCTTGGGCCCCAGCCTGCTGTAATACAGGTTTGACACTGAAGAAAGAGGCTCAAGTGGCAAATGCACTGAGGTTGAAGACACATTACTAATTCAGGAGCAAGTGCATTAGGAACATTGGAAGCAGCAGCCCTAACAGCTACAATTAAAGAGCTGCACAAAGAATAGGCTCTTCATAATTCATGGGACAATTTCACTTTCTATTATGAGAGAATTTTCTCAAAAACAATTTGTCCTTGTGAGTAAGTAAATTGCTAGGAAGACCAATTATGTATTTAATATATGGATAGTTTTAATTACTTTGTAAAAATGTGTAGCTGATTAAAAAACTGATTTTGGCATCTTTTTAACAATGTTGTTTTACAATAGCACCAGTCCTGTGAAATGTGGTTGTATACAAAGGAAAGGGTTTTAGAGATTTCTGCTTTCATATAAGGCAGACTGCTCACCAAACAAACACCGGCACTAACTTGATAAAAGAAAAACAACAGTTATTTTTTATTCATTATTTTATGTTCTATTTGCCAAAAATAAATTTCCAGATAATACTGTAGAGAAAAATAAATGGCTTCACGTACATCAGTTTTCAGTGTGAACAAACGTTCTCAGGAAGAAGCTTTACATACCTTCCACCTCATCTCCTGTTGGGCTAATTAGCTAATGAGAACATATTGTGCAATGTTTAGGATGATACAGGTCCAGATCCAAGTTATCTTGTACTATCTTTAGCCATTTTAATACCCATTTATTGCCCTCCCCTATTTGTGAGCTTACATCTTTGTGATCATCCTTTAAAAAAAAAATCATTGTAATGTCATGTGTGTACAGATGCAATGAAAGCCCAGAAGAGGGTGTAGGATCCCTTGGAGCTGAATTTACAGGTGCTTAGGAGCCACCCAGCATAGATACCAGGAATCAAGCTCATATCCTTCTGAAGAGTAGCAGGGGGGTCAGGATACTCTTAGCTAGCATCTGAGGCATGTAGCAAAGGTTTCTCCACTTTACTTCCACTGAACTCATCATTGTATCTAGCAATGTGCTTTTAAAGTGTCTTGTTTTATAGTTTTCTTGGTTTGTTGCTTCTGTGAAAGTGTAATCAAGTTGTTACCACTTTGGTACATGGAATTTACTGAAGCCCAAATCTTTCTTCCTAGACCATTCTCACTCATATTTGACTCCAGAATAAACTTATTTCTTCCTTTTTGTGGTGAGGGTTGTGGTTTTGTGTCAACACTAGGTATTTAAAAATCTTGAAAGATATTAGGATTTGGATTTATTATTCATATATATATATATATATATATATATATATATATATATATATATTTGGTTTTTCGAGACAGGGTTTCTCTGTGTAGCCCTGGCTGTCCTGGAACTCACTCTGTAGACCAGGCTGGCCTCGAACTCAGAAATCCGCCTGCCTCTGCCTCCCAAGTGCTGGGATTAAAGGCGTGCGCCATCACCGCCCAGCCATAAGTATATTTTAATGAGTCTGTTAAAAATACTCAGCAGTATTTTGTCCTACTTACTACAAAACGTTACCGATACTTATGTTTCTATCTGGTGAAATTCAGCCCATAGTTTGCCGCAACTATCAAATACATGGTTCACAATTAAATAAGTCAAGAAAGGGGGATGAAAAATAGAAAGGGATAAAAACTATTTGATCTCTGAGATTAGAAAAACCAAATATTTTGTCTCATCTGAAAGGCCAATCATTATATAAAGGGATTCATTCTTTCTTCCAACATAGAAATAATAGTAGTAAATGAAAAATGACCCTAAAAGGAAATTCTTAGGGAAAAGAACTTAGCCTTCAACCAATCTATTTGGAAAAATCTAACTGAGGGGATAGTTTTTTGTTTTGAAGGACATGTTATAGATTTTGGAATTCTGCTTTTGGAACATAAGTGAAGATCAATAAACATAACAAAATGGCATTGGGCAGCGAGATCTCTAAGATTCATATATGCTTGGGGTTGAAGACCATGCTTGCAGTTATTGGGATGGTTTGAGCCAGGGATTCTCCTTGGGATACCAACAATGTGAGCTAGACATGTCTCTAACCAGTTATCTGTACATTTATGAAATAATCCCCCAACTAAATTATACCTATATTCTTTTTATCAATGATATTAAAATATCAAAGATACTGGGATTCTACAAAAAGGCAGATATCAGCATCCAGATAAAAACTGAATGATCCTCATAGGTTTCCAAATGTAAATATTTAACTAAATATGTCATATAAATCCAAAAGACAAATGAAGGAATTTTAACTGGAATCCTAGAGTGTTCACATAAAGGGAATATGAAAAAAAAGCAACAACAGCAGTAGCAACAACAATAACAAAACCGGATTCACTCAAATTATAGTCACTCAAATTTGGCTCCAGAATGAACTATCTCTTATTCTCGTTGAAATGAGGGCTCTTGATTTGTTTTGTTTGCTTCAACCTTTATAACCTATACCGAGGCCAATCATAGTTTGGAGATTGGGGTTCTAGTGTATGTTCTAGTCTCCTATATCTACTAAGATAAATGAGTCTGTTGAAATAGAGTGTGGTAGTGAATGTTTCTCAGGTTGGAACCGGATGTGCAAAACTAAAAGAAAGAAAAGTCAGAGAATTGATGAGCAGCAAGATAAGCCACAGTACCCTAAAAGAAATTTGAGACCAGATACTAGTAGGAATGAAGAAGTGAGCTCAAAGTTGGAAAGAAGTCTGAGTCTGAGTGATGAAAGAATGTAAGTGGATAGATGAGCAGCATACCCTAAGTGGCTTTCTAGAACACTGCTGCATTTGAAGCTCACTTTTATGGCTCCAAAGATATATAATGGATAATTGTATGTACCTGTTTTGAAGAACTAGATGTAAAAAGGACAGAACCCTACAACTCCCCAATAAGCCTTTCTGGCATTTGTTTTAAGCCTCATCTAATCAATCAAGTTTGAGATAAGAGATAGAGAATAGAAAATTAAGATTTTACCTTTGTCCTCCTTCCTACTCCAAGACTTAGCATTGATTGAAATAGGCAGTCCTGTGCTTTACGTACAAAACAGGGATAGACTTCTATAAGGAGAAGAACATGATAGAGTTTACTGTTTGCATTACCTTAAATAACATTAAATACAAATCCAATGTTCATGAAGGAATCCCAGCCTTCAATCATTTGGTTTGTGGTTCTTCAACATTCAAGTAGACATTGGTGCTCCAATTGTCCTCAATGTATACACATGTACCATCAAAACAGGATAGATTGAGCTCCTAGACAATTCAATAATGAGCATTAATAAAATGAACTGAATTAGATGAAAATCTGGAGCTTTGATTCTTTGTATTCTACATTTAATGAAAAGTTTAGGCAAATCCTTTATTTTCATCCTTCTTTTGACCCTCCTTGTTCTTCTCTACATTGATTTCCTCCTCTTCTTTCTCTTTCTTTTGCTGCCGTTATTTTAATGTTCTTTTTAGACCTCAGATGTAATTAAGCAAATAAATACTTTTTCTCTTTTTACACATGTTATTAATAGTACACCTTTGATTATTTGTTTCCATTCCACTCACCTCATAGCTGTACTCCTATTTATCTCCACATAATATGTATATGACCTAGGCTGATTTCTCTTGTAATAAAACACTATGACCAAAAGCAGCTTGGGGAGAAAAGAGCATCTTGGTTTACATAGCCTCAGCAGAGTCTATCATTGAGGGAAGCCAAGTCCAGAGCCCAAGCAGAAACTACAGCAGAGACCATGGAAAGTTGTCCCTGACTAGTTTGCTGCCTGTGGTTTACTCAGATTGTTTTTTTATATAACCCACGACCATCTACCCTGTGGTGGCTTCACCCATAGTAGGACTGGACTCTCTCACATACATTACTAATCAATAAAATACCCCACAGATTTGCCTACAAGCCAGTTTGATAGGGGTATTTTCTCAATTAAGGTTCCTGCCTTCCAGATAACTCCACCTTGTGTAAAGTTAATTTAAAAACTAAATAGCACCAAACAGACACACACACACACACACACACACACACACACACACACGCACACACACACAAACACATCTCTGTGTCAATAAAATACTATGTATCTTTCCTTTCTTTTCAATTCCTGGTAATACTAATTTAATTAAAACCCTTTTCATCTATCAGGATATTAGAAAAATATACTTACATGTCTCCTTCTTCTGAGCTTATTTCTGTACTCCCAATACTGGAAAAGTATGGTTATAATTGTCCAAGGTCTCCTTTGGTCTTGTAAACCATATTTCAGATTCATTCATATGAGGTGAACTATCTAACTTCCTGCCCTTAGTACATTTCCAGAGGTATCTTTCCATTGCCTTGCTTAATGTCTTCATCCATCTTTCCTAAAATAGCTATTTCTCATATTCCTATTTTGAGGTCAGCTGATACGCTTATACTTGTTTCCAAGCCTCTAATGAAGGTACCCAGCACCCCCCCCCCGAGAGTTTCCTTGTCTGTCATACAGAACTGCATATACTATTTTTTCTTGCCATTGTCTATCCTTATTTCTAAATACAGAACGTTAGCATTTTTTTTGCATTTGCAATTTATAGATCTCAGTTATTTGGAGGTAGCAACCACAGTGAACAGTTAACTTTCTAATGATATTCATAAAATGCTTGATAGATATCAAGTCCTCATTAGATCTTTGTTAATTGAATGATTACATTGCAACTAGGCAAAATCGTTGTGCAGGTATTTATGGTTGGCTTTTATTGGGACCCGGGAACAGTGTGTCAGGAACAATTGGGTTAGGAATATCAGCCTTACTGAAAGCAATATGCCAATCATGGGATTCTGGTTACTTCTTTTGTCAAAAATTTTGACAGAATTTTAAAAGATATTACACTATATTAGTTTTTCGTGGCCAAAAAAATATCTAAGAAAATAATAAATGGAAGCTAGAATTACTTTAGCTATCTTCCATACATTTCAGCCTATAATCCTGTGGCTCTCTTAATTTTGTGTCCATGGTAAAAGAGAACATATTTTATGGAAAGCATGTGATAAACAGCAGGCTGAGAGCAGTTAAGAGGCCCAGGCATGTCCCATAGGTTTCACTTTCTCCAGCCAGGCCTACTGTACAAAGTTTTCACAATCTCTCCCAAGAGTGATACTATCCAGGGAGCAAGGCAGTTCATATTTAATTGTAATAAACAACGTAAAATGAAGCAAAAAAAAAAAAAAAAACCCAAACCCTCAACTCTTGTTCTAGGTTCTTCAGACTTCTTTCTCTCTTGACTCTTTCACACACTTGGTGAAATCATCTTTAATGCTCCTCTCAGCATCTCTGTTATCACTTCTTTGTCCTGTTAACATTAACTCAGATCTCTCAGCCCGGGTGCTTCTAGGCTTTACTTTGTATGCCAACCTCTTCAAAGAAGGTTCTTCAAAGAAGTTTCTTGGATACCTCAAACATATCCTTTAAAGGTACATTTTATCTGGGCATACCTTTAATCCCAGCACCCAGAACGTAGAGGCAGACAAATCTCTATAAGCTTTGGGCAAGCCTGGCCTACATAGCAAGTTTCAGGCCAGCCAAAACTCCATAACTAGATCTCCTTCCTGCTATGTACCGACATAGGGACAGATCAGTCTGTCTCCTCCTCTCTCTCAACACTGCACAGTCTTCAGGGTTCCCAGAAGATCTTCTGTAGCCAGGGCAACAGGGTGGATAGCCACCGAAATAACCACAGCAGCTGCCCCCCCCCAGATGCCCAGCAGATGCAAGACTCCTCCCCTATGCAAGAAAGCCATCTCCCTTCTGGTCTGCACCTGTTTAGGGCAGATCAGCCTGTCTCCTCTCTAACAACATCACACAGTCTTCAGGGCTCCCAGGAGATCTGCTGCAGCCAGGGCAACAGTACGCAAGTCTCTCAGGAGATCGGCTGCAGCTAGGGCTATATATCCCTCAGAAGATCTGTGATAACCCAGGGACATAGGAAGCAGGCTCCACACAGAGTCACCCAGGCCAGCTAACACCAGAGATAACCAGATGGGGAGAGACAAGCATAAAATCATAAGCAACAGAAGATAATATACTTTGACAGCATCAGAACCCAGCTCTCCCACTACAGCAAGCCATAAATGCCCCAATACATGTGAAAAAATAATGGTGACCTGAAATGCCACCTCATGAAGATAATAGAGACCTTTAAGGAGGATATAAATAACCCATGTAAAGAAATACAGGAAATAGATAGAAGCCCTTAAAGAGGAAACAAATCCCTCCAAGAAATACAAGAAAATGCAATCAAGCAGGTGGAGGAATTAAACAAAATTGTCCGAGACCTAAAAATAGAAGTAGAAACAAAGAAATCACAAATAGAGGCAACCCTGGAAATGAAAAACCTAGGAAAGATGTCAGGAGCTACAGATGCAAGCATCACCAACAGAATACAAGAGATAGAAGATAAAAAAATCTCAGATGTAGAAGATGCCATAGAAGATATTGACACAATGGTCAAAGAAAATGCAAAGCAAAAAATTTCCTAACCCAAAACATCCAGGAAATTAAGGACAAAATGAAAAGACCAAACCTAAGAATAAAAGGAATAGAAGAAAGCAAAGATACCAAGCTCAAAGGGCCAGAAAATATATTCAACAGATTCATAGAAGAAAACTTCCCCAACCTAAAGAAAGAGATGACCATAAATGTACAAGAAGCCTACAGAATACCAAATAGATTGGATCAGAAAAGAAAATCCTCCCATCACATAGTAATCAAAACAGGACAAAGGCTAAGCTTCATTAAAAACAAAAACAACAGAAAGCCCGCATACTCCTGGAAACAGAACAACTCTCTACCCAATAACTTGGTCAAGGAAGAAATAAAGAAATTAAAGACTTTCTAGGATTCAATGAAAACAAAGACAAAACATACCCAAACATATTGGACACAATATGCAGTGCTTAGAGAAAAATTCATAGCACCATGTGCCCTCTTAAAAAAATTGAGATATCCTACATGAGCATCTTAACAGCATACCTGAAAGAAAGCCCTAAGAAAAAAAGCAGACACACCCAAGAGGAGTATATGGTGGGAAATAATCAAACTCAGGGATGAAATCAACCAAATAGGAACAAAAAGAACTACACACAGACTCAGCAAAACCAGAAGCTGGTTCTTCGAGAAAATCAACAAGATAGGTAAACCCTTAGCTAGACTAATCAGAGGGCACAGAGACAGTATCCAAATTAACAAAATCAGAAATGAAAAGGAAGACATAACAACAGAAACTGGAGAAATTAGGAAATGATCAAATCTTACTACAAAAGCCTATACTCAACAAAACTGGAAAATCTAGATGAAATGTAGGACTTTTTAGACAGATACCACATACCAAAGTTAAATCAAGAGCAAGTAAACTATTTAAATAGGCCCATATTCCCTAAGGAAATAGAAGTTAAAAAACCTCTCAACCAACCAACCAACCAACCAAACAAACAAACAAACAAACATAAAAGCCACAGGCCAGGTGGCTTTAGTGCAAAATGTTACTAGACCTTCAAAGAAGAGCTAATACCAATACTCCTCAAACTATTTCATATAATAGAAACAGAAGGAACACTACCTAATTCATTCTATGAAGCCAGAGTTTCTGATACCTAAACCATACAAAAACCCAACAAAGAAAGAGGACTTCAGGCCAATTTCACTAATGAGTATCAATGCAAAAATACTCAATAAAATTTTTGCAAACCAAATCCAAGAACACATCAAAACCATCATTGACCAGAATCAAGTAGGCTTTATCTTAGGGATACAGGGATATATGAAAGAAAATCTGTGAATGTAATCCACTATATAAACAAACTCAAAGGAAAAAAACACATGATCATCTCATAGGTGCTGAAAAGCATTTCACAAAATAAAACACCTCTTCATGTTAAATTATTGGAGAGATCTGGAATCCAAGGTCCTTACCTAAAAATAATAAAACCAATATACAGCAAACTATCAGCCAATATCAAATTAAATGGAGAAATACTTGAAGCAATCCCACTAAAATCAGGGACAAGACAAGGCTGCCTGTCCTCTTTGTATCATTCAATATAGTATTTGAATTTCTAGCTAGAGCAATAAAACAACAAAAGGAGATTAAGGGGATACAAATTGGAAAAGAAGAAGTCAAGGTCTCACTATTTGCAGATTATATGATAGTATACATAAGTGACCCCAAAAATTCCACCAGAGAGCTACAGCTGATCAGTAACCTTCCTTTACACAAATGATAAACAGGCTGAGAAAGAAATTAGGGAAACAACACCCTTCATAATAGCCACAAATAGTATAAAATATCTTGGTGTGACTCTTACCAAACAATTGAAAGATCTGTATGACAAGAACTTCAAATCTCTGAAAAACGAAGTTAAAGGAGACCTTAGAAGATGGAAAGATTTCCCATGCTCATGGACTGGTAGGATTAACATAGTGAAAATGGTCATCTTACCAAAAGCAATCTACAGGTTCAATGCAATCCCCACCAAGACTCCAACAAAGTTCTTCACAGACATGGAAAGAGCAATTCTCAATTTCATATGAAAAATAAAAAAAAACAGGATAGCAAAAACAATTCTTTACAATAAAAGACCTTCTGGGGCAATTAACATCCCTGACATCAAGCGGTACTACAGAGCAATAATGATAAAAACCACATGTTATAGGTACAGAAACAGACAGGTGAATCAATGGAATTGAATTGAAGACCCAGAAATAAGCCCACTTGATTACTTATAGACGCTTGATCTTCGACAAAGAAGCCGAAAATATGCAATGACAAAAAGAAAGCATCTTTAACAAATGGTGCTGGTCCAACTGGCAGTCTGTATGTAGTCAAGGTAAGAGGAAAGATACCTCTTACCTTCATAGTAAAGGTAAAAAGAAAGACAATTAGTGTCTATGTATAATAGGTTACAATTCCCCTACTAGACATCACATTATTAAAAAAAAAAAAAGCCTGATGTCAATAAAAAGTTATCTCTTATGCAGTTGTTGGCTAGTGTAGTTCCATAGATCTCCAGACATTGTAGGCCATTGTAAATGCTTTTGGTTACCCTTCAGCACTTGACAGTAAAACCTTCCTGAGGACACCACATATCTGAGCTTTTGACTGAGACTAAGTGAATGGTTTAAAAAGCAAAAGGAAGAAAGAGGAGTCAAAGCTGAGTGAGTAGGGAAGGGACTGGTGGATCTGGGAAGAGCTGGTGGGCTGTAAATAAGATTAAAAGAGATTGAATTAAAATCTCACTGAATCAATAAACATATTTTTTTTATAAAAGAAAGAAAATTTATATTTCTACTGAGCACTTATTTCGCAGTAGGTACTGGTTGAAGTATATTAGTAAGTTTGTTTCCATTTGTAAGTTAAGAAGTGTACTTATATTGCTATGCTCTTTCACCTAGTAAGTGAGAATTTGGGAGATGGACTCAAACTGTCTCTTTTGTTGCTGTGGAGTTGTTTCTCTTCACTATCAAAGCCTTCTGGTCAGCAAATCACGAGACTTTTGTCTCCAAAGTCTGTTTGCTGCTACTTCTTAAACAGAAGGAAGACGCCTGAATCCCAGTTGATGCCTGACACTTAGAAGCCACTGTCCAGTTTGTCTATTTTCTAGACTCTGCCTTTTTCCTTCACCTGTTTCTGTACTTGGTTCAACCTATTTGATCCTACATGTAATTGTTGCCTAGAGAAACAGGGAAAATTTTGAGAATGATATCATTCTTCATTAGAAGGCTTGAAGAGATGTTGTGACGGAGAGCATTTGTCTAAGCTAGCTTTATAAAACAGTTTCTGATTTCACAGACCCTTGGGATTTCCATTATAAAAGGAGCTGAAAGATCATCTGCAGAATTTATTTGTTCCTGCTTTCAATAAGAGATAAAAGTGAGTATATTAGATATACTTTATTGGTTTCTAGGAAAAAGACCTACTGTTGTATATCATGCCTTGTAATTATTTATGTCATTGCAATTTATAAAAGGAAAAACAGATGCAGTATCTATAATGTCTTCCCTTTTAGCAAAGAACTTCAAGAGGTATCAAAAATCCATTAATGCAAGGCCAATCCCTTTCAGTGTTGGTTAAAAATTATTATTCCCCCACCAGAGCTTGCAAAGACAAAGGAACTGGTAATGCTGAGTATTTAAGAGCTTGGAGCAGTGGAGAGTTGTGTAATGGACATAGGGCCTAGGAAAACATTTACAGCCTTCTTACCACCTTTTAAAAATCTTACTAAACAGCAGGAAGAAAGGGGTTTGCTATGAGGTTGTGTTTCCTAGAAATGGCAGAAGTTACATTATGAAGTCTCACCAACATGAGCTAAACAAGGAAAACAGCAATTGACATATTAATAGGGGAAAGCTCAGGAGGCCTCAATCCTATACAAAGAACTACAGAAAGCTGTGAGTGGAAGAAATACTCTTTCCTGGAGAACACACCAATTGGTTATATGCTACTAAATAATCAGCCTTATAATCATATATACATGAAAGTAACATTATGCAGACTGTACAGGTTATATTCATGTATTTTGGAATAATACATATACATTCACATACATATATATATAAGCAACTGAAGAAAAAAGGATTATGAATTTGAATTAAAGCAATGTGGGTGGGTACATGGGAGGGTTTGGAGGAAATAAATGAAAGAGTGAAATGACATGATTATAATCTAAAAAAGTAAAGAAATTTTTTTTTTTTGTTTTTTCGAGACAGGGTTTCTCTGTGTATCTCTGGCTGTTCTGGAACTCACTCTGTAGACCAGGCTGGCCTCGAACTCAGAAATCTGCCTGCCTCTGCCTCCCAAGTGCTGGGATTAAAGGCGTGTGCCACCACCGCCCAGCTCAAGAAAAATATTTTTTAAAATCCTGCTATAAAAAGTACCCTTCCTGGCTACTCCTAGGCTTGAATGCTATTATCTGACTCCATGCTCCATCTTCCTTTACAACCCTTAAGGCATTTTAAATGAAATAACAGAAAATAAAAGGCTATGCCAGAGAGAATTATTTTGATACTGTTTTGTAAATATTTACTCTGATTGAATATTCTCTTCTGGGTGGGAAGGGGAGATGCTTGTAACTCAAGAAGCTGAGGAAACCTAAGAATCTCAGAAAGCTTGGGAAACTTACAAGACTTAGAAACGTTGGGAAACTTAAAAGACTCAGAAGTCTCATAAAGTTACAAGGTCACAAAGCCACATCCAAGATAATACGCAGTAAACCATTTCGGGCGTGGGGGGGATTATTGGGTGGAGATGCTGTTGAGTTAGGCAGGGAACTCCATGGATGCAGCTTTGACAGTCATCTTTGCTGAATGGGGTTTTCCATGATGTAGCTGCACTAAGTCACCCATGTACAATAAGTAGACAAAGAATCTCCTTGATCCACCAAGCTAGACTTGGACAGAATCATTTCTTTGGTCTGTTGTCTATGGCCAATCTGGACTGATAACACTTTAGTTCATATTTTTCCAGAAGTGGTTAGACAATACATGCTTTATTCCATTTACCCTCCCTTCCCCTGGGGAGTAGACAAAGGCAATGCATCTATCTGTAAGCCTTGTTGTTTGTCAGATTCTATGTAGAGGAGGCGAGGTAAGAAGGAAGGATATGTCTAAGAATTGTGGAGACAGAGTGTGTTAAATGTAGTTGGTGCCATTGAACGAGAAGCCCAAAGAGTGAGAAACCAGAACGGGTGAAGAAGAAACAAGAGTTTTCTTGATTCCTACCCACAACAGTAATTAATCAGTATATTGTCATTCTCATAGACTTGCCTCCATGGAAACACAGATCTGGGGTTGAACATGGTCCCTGGACTTGAAAGCCTCCCTTATTAGATCTTTGATCAGAAGAAATGACTTCACTTCTCTGCGTTTGTTTCCATACTTTGTAAAGTACCAGTGAAAATTAAACAGCTTTATACTTACAATATGATTATAAAAGTGCCGATCTTAGAATAGGTGTTTAGTGGTCCATCTGCACTGAGAATTTACTCATCTTTGAACTGGAGAGAATATATAGTCTAAGAAATTGAGATGCTCTGCAAAAGAACAAAACAAAACAAAATACTGGGATTCTTAACATAGATTCAGCCATAGTAGGGCTCCTGTCAGTTCCTATCAGAAAAATAACTCTTTTTGGTGTAGTAGTCATGCATTATAAATTATTCCAAATGTGAGGTTTTAAAATAATAAATATTTATTACCTCATATTATTGGTAAGCCTGGAATCTAGAAGCATTTACCTGTGAGGTTGTAGCTTATAATCTCTCCACAAGTGTCAGCAGAGATGGTGGCCAGGTGTGTGAAGACTTGGCTGGAACTGTATGAACTGCATCCAGAAAGATTCACTCATACTTCCTGTGGCAGGTGTTGTGTGAGTGACACTTCCTGGGAAGATGAGGCACACTCATTCAGAAACGGAGCCCACAGCAGACTAATGATTTCACCGAAGTCCAACTTGGTCAAACAAAGAGCTTTTATTGTGGTTACTAACAGTATTATGGTCAAAGGGTGATTACAGGAGAGAGGATAATTCAAAGAAACAGTTGTAGCACACATGCACACAATTTGACCCCCACACAAGTGATAACAGCTAAAAGCTGCAACCCTGGAGCTCTGCCCAGCTTGCTGCAGCTCAGTATGTCTGAAAAGTCTCTCCTCTCTGTCACTCCACTGCTTTCTGTCATTCTGCTGGTCCACCTCCATACCACCAGAGCCCCAATCTGAAGTTGTTTATTCCTTCTATAAATCTGGGGAGAGGGCTTGGGAATTTTTGCAAGTTTCTGATTTCCCAGATATGTGACCTTTAATTTACCTCTTAAATCTCATAAGCCTCTTCTGCCTCGTGGAGAGAATGTGTCAGTTCCGAGGACACTACTGTACAAGAGCCTAAGAAGTCAGTTTCTCCCCACCCATCTTTCCCAGCCTCCTTGAGTCTCCTCATGGCATGATACCCAGTTCTCTCCAGAATGAACTGTTTGGGAGAATGAGCAAAAAGTCACAGAGCATCGTGTGAAGAGATAGTCACAAAACACCTTGTAAGGAAAAAGCCACAGTGCACCATGGGACTGATCTCATAGTCTTTTACTGTTACATTTGTCACATGTCGCTTATTAGAAGTAACATTCTAAGTCTCATCCACACTGAGTCGAAGCAGGATGCACTGACAGTTATATATAATCCAATTACTTAAGAGATTAAGGCAGGAATGTTAACTGAACTTGGGGGATCACAACCTGTAGCACCCACCTGTCCTCAATAAACCAAGAAAAAGAATCAAACTGAAACAGCTTATCTAGAAAAACAATGTACTTTCCCCCATTCTGGCCCTAGTGAAATCCTGTCCTTCTCTATTCCCTACACCTAGTATAACTCCCTCCCCGACCCAACCCTGTACTGCAGGATCTCCTGGCTCGACTGGCCATAGTGCCACCAGGTCTTGAGATACTTCTCTGATTATCAAAGTTGAGGATCACAACTTGTGCGAGTGAAATTAAAAAGCAAAAACAAAACAAGAAATGGACGAATCAGTAAACATAGCCATTGCTTTTTTGCTGACATCATTAACAGGTCTCCAGCTTATGCCTGGGATAAAACTTGATGTTTTCTGGCAATTGATTTCTTATATTTTCTGCCCTTCCTGATCTGTCTCAGCAGCAGATATGATGGTACTATTTGAAGAGGTCATAGGACATTCTGTAGTTGCTAACAAACAGGGGTAGTTCCTTGTCATGCTTAAAGTGGTAGCTGAACTTACGATTTTATAAAGACTTGATCGTATGAACGATCCCCGAGGGAAAGCCTAGCTGATGAAAAGCAGTGGGGTTTTCAGGCCTTCTAAATATCAGAGAAACTTGGAAGGGAAATGTCCCACATTAAAGCAAATAATTTCTTTCTACTCTCTAAAATAGCATATTTCAAAATCAGCATATGTTAGTTGTTGGATTTTTAAAATGTCTGTTCTTTAATGATTTATTTATTTATTTTATGTATATGAGTACACTATTGCTGTCTTCAGATACACCAGAAGAGGGCATCAGACCCCATTGCAGATGGTTTTGAGCCACCATGTGGTTTCTGGGAATTGAACTCAGGGCCTCTGGAAGAGCAGTCAGTGCTCTTAACCACTGAACCATCTCTCCAGCCCTGTTGTTGGATTTTAATAACTCTGTTTGTTCTCATTATAACCCAGCCAGCCACCCTCAATAATCAGGACAGAGTCCTATCAATTTATTTAATCAGCTTTTCACAATTACTGGGTGATTACCCCTAAATTATTTTTCTATACTAGATTATCTATTTCCTAGCTGTGCTTCTCAAGTTAATTGCCAATAGTTATCCTGTTTGTGCTGCGTTTGCTCCATCAAGCCATTTTCCAGTTCTTCATCTTCTCCTCTCCCTCTCCCTCTCCCTCTCCCTCTCCCTCTCCCTTTCCCTCTCCCTCTCTCTCTCCCTCTCTTTCTCTCTCTCCCTCTTGTAGGCTATCTGAGCCCCCTGCCCATGGTTGGCATCTTTCATACTCACAATGGGTCTGCTATACTCTGATAACCCTCTCTAGAAATACCCAGACACACGCATACACAGGCACACTGGTCTCTTAAGTGGTTTTAAATCAGTCAGGTTCATAATAGAGAAACTCGTTAGTTTTAGTGTCATTTAAATAGATTTTAAGAAAAGAGGACAGGAAGTTGGATGGATAGGGAAGGATGGTTGTAACTGAGAAGAGTTGGGAAACGAGGTGTCTATGATCAAATCACATAATATGAAATTCTAAAGAACTAAATAATGAAGGAGGAACCTTAACCATTCAGGGTACTGTTCAAAATAAAACTTATATTAGGATAATTGAATGTATTTGTATTAAGTATTTGTGACTGTCTTAGGGTTTCCATTGATGTGCAGAGACATAATGGCCTAGGCACCCCTTATAAAGAGCAACATTTAGTTGTGGCTGGCTTACAGTGTCAGAGGTTCAGTCCATTACCATCATGGTGGTAAACATGGCAGTATGCAGGTAGACATGGTGCTGGAGAAAGGAGTTCTTGATCCAAAGGCAGGCGGATTGAGTTTCTGTTCTGTAGACAGCTAAGAGGAGGGCCTCTTCCTCTCTGGGAAGAGCTTAAGCATGGGGCCTCAAAGCCCACTTCCACAGTGATACACTTATTTAACAAGGACACACCTCCTCCAATAATGCCACACCTCTAAATAATGCCTTTTCCCATGGGCCAAACAGATTCAAACCACCACAGTGGCCTAAGCTTGTACTTTGAGAGAATTAAGCCAACCAGTGTATACGTGTATGTGCCTGAGTATTTGTGAGTGTGTGTATGTACCCTGTCTAAAATTATCTACTTTGGCTTACTTTTCAGAACTCAACTTATATCACATTTCTGTAAAGAACTTTTTTTGGCATGGGTTTCTCATCATTTTTTTTTTCATTAAATGTATTCCATCTCTCTTCATACCACTCATTACAATTTCTAACAACGGATATTTTTATGAGTGAATTTTTAATTTTGTGCTAGGCAACAGCCTCTGTGAAAATGTTCCTCCACTAATCATAGAACATGACTCACAATGGAAAATAACACTTTTACAAAAGTTTGCAAATATAAAAAGTGGATGAATGAATGGATGCCTGATTTGGTGGCTAGCATTTCAGATTCATCAATGATTAATAGTAAAGCTTACAGGGACATGTGACATGATATGACATTCTTTGAAATAAAAGAGAAACCAGTCTGAAACAGCTCCCAGTGGATAAAAATGGAAAAGCACGATAATATAATAAAATATTCAAACTATAAACAAATATCTAAGAGTCAATTCAGATACAAAAATATTCTAGTAGACAAATTAATGAGAACAAAAGGCAAATATTATACCAAATAATTCCAAATGCCTTAAGTAGATACTCGCCTAACCCTTCAAAGAGGTGAACTTACTGTTGCCCCTGTGCCTTAAGTAGATATCTACTTAATAAATATCAAGCAGATTGGCCTGCCACTGAGCCATGCTTTAAGCAGCTACTTAAACTCCTTCAAGGAATTGGACCTAGCACCTTCCCTTGGGTTATGCATTGCTTCGGGACTTTTTGGAGAAGAGAGAATGTAAGTAAGGGTCTCATGCTATACTGACTTAGCTAGACATGTGGTCATGAGAATGTCAGTAAGTAAATAAGTTTACTGTGGATAAGCCTGGCAAAACTGTTTCAGAGAGGTGATAGGCTAAGGTAGAAAACAACTTATTTACCATAATACCCTTAACATGAAAGGTTCCAAAGCACATGATTCCAATCAGACAGCGAGAAAAGCATTACGCAGACCACAGCAAACAGGAGTTTCCCCAGAAAAACCTGTGTTTGTATGTGTGTGTGTTTACATGTGTGTTTATGTATGCTGTCATGTGTAAATACGAGTGCATGTACATATTTGTATGTTTGAATGAGTATATGTATGTATGTGTGTGCATGTGTTTGCAAATCTGTGTGCATGTATATGTGTGAGTGTATATATGTATGTGCGTGAGTATTTGTGAGTGTGCGCATGTATGTGTTAACTTATGTGGAAATATCTTTTTGTATGTGCGTGTGTACAAGTTTATGTATAAATGTCATTGTATAATATATATGTGTGTGCATGTAGGTGATTGTATGTATACGTATGTGTTCTTGTATATTTATGTGTGTGAGCACATGTGTTTGTGTATGCCTCTTTGTATGAGCATATGTATTTGTACAAGTAGAGTATCTGTGTGTGTTTGTGCATGTGTGTGTATATGAGTACATGTGATGGTGGGGATTAAACCCAGGGCTTTATGTATGCTGAGTATTCTATCAATTGAGCTACATCCCTACCCAAAGAGTTTTCTTGGTTTTAAGTTTTTTTGTTTTTATCACTATAAATTTAACTCATGGACTTGCAGTGATAGCAAGTTCTCTATCACTGGGCTAGTCTCATTCTTCAGGATATATTTTGTATGACCAGAACTTCATAAATGAAGTACCCACTTCAAAACAAATCTTGTGGACCTGTATCTCTAGCCAGAGACATCCTCTGAAGTACTTTATGTGTATGTGTCAAAGCTTTCTGGGAGTCTTTTCAAAGAGTATGAGGAAAAGGAAGCATGTCTTATCTAAGTCAGAAAATAAACTACGAAGCAATGAATAATAAAAAACAGAAAATACTACTTAAAATAAAAAATAAAACATTTTGAGATTAAAAATTAAAGAATATACAAAGATTCATAAACAAAATAAATGATTCATAGTCGACTTATTTCTATTAATATTTATTTATTTATTTATTTATTTATTTTTTAAAGATTTATTTATTTCATTTATATGAGTACACTGTAGCTGTCTTCAGACACACCAGAAGAGGGCATCAAATCTCATTACAGATGGTTGTGAGCCACCATGTGGTTGCTGGGATTTGAACTCAGGACCTCTGGAAGAGCAGTCAGTGCTCTTAACCACTGAGCCATCTCTCCAGCCCCCAAACTTTTTTTTTTTTTTCCGAGACAGGGTTTCTCTGTGTAACCCTGGCTGTCCTGGAACTCACTCTGTAGACCAGGCTGGCCTCGAACTCAGAAATCCACCTGCCTCTGCCTCCCTCTATTAATATTTATTAAAAATGACATTAGTACAGAACAATTCAGAGTCCATCCTGTAGCCACAGGTTTGTGTGTCATGGCCTAGCCACAACAGGGCAGTGCTTTCTTGGGGCTTTTAACCTGAAAGGTGATGCTGCTGGGATGACAATGCTATAATGCTGCTCTGTGAGGATGCTGGGACGATGCTTTAATGCTGCTCTGTGAGGATGCTGGGACGATGCTATAATGCTGCTCTGTGA
>NW_021604639.1:2605878-2656694 GCF_004785775.1 Grammomys surdaster | reverse complement strand
GATGCCGTGACGATGCTATAATGCTGCTCTGTGAGGATGCCGTGACGATGCTATAATGCTGCTCTGTGAGGATGCCCTGACGATGCTATAATGCTGCTCTGTGACGATGCTGGGACGATGCTATAATGCTGCTCTGTGACGATGCCGTGACGATGCTATAATGCTGCTCTGTGAGGTTGCCGTGACGATGCTATAATGCTGCTCTGTGAGGATGCTGGGACGATGCTATAATACTGCTCTGTGACGATGCTGTGACGATGCTATAATGCTGCTCTGTCTGTGACGATGCCGTGACGATGCTGGGATGGTGCTGGGATAGCCACATTGTGATGATGCTGTGATGATGCAGCTGCTGCTGTGACGATGCCTTCAGAATAGTCACTGTAAAGTGTGTATTTCAACAGACAATGTGGAAGTGCACTTCTCTGACATGGGATAGGAGGAAAACAAAATGTTTTGACCTGTAGGCATTCAGCTCTCTACTTTTGACCCAAAAACATGAATAGCAAATCGTTCATCACTCAAAGTAATTCTGCTGGTATCCTCTAATATATTTAATCCTTACACTATCTGGAGACAACATCAGATGGTACAGGATAAGTTCCACAAGTCTATTTCTTAATTCACTTCGGGTGACAGTCAGGACTTGTTAGGTTCTTACATAGAATTCTACTGACTGAAGTTCCAGGGGTCATGCAGGAGTTACAGCTATGTCAAGTATTTTTCAGGGCTAACTTACTAACTGATATGTCAATAATTGTGGAGAGCTGGGATATTAAAGGTTGGGAAACAGATTTGTCTTAGACTATCTTTAGCTCTCTTAATAGTCATTGATCTTCTGTCTCTGTGTTTGACCCAGTACCCTAGTGACTATTAGGTAAATCCTTTTGGAATGTGCAGATACCTACTTTCCACCAATGCAAAAGTTAAGGAAGACAAGGTAGTATCTGAAGTCTACAGCTGAGACTTCACTGCTGTGATATAACTGGTTTACCTGACAGATTCACTAATATATTTGAAAAGTGTCCTGATTTATGACTTTATTTGTTCTATGACCATAAAAACTTCATGTCACCATATCAGAACCCAGTATTTGGAGCAACTGAGTCTGTGTTCCCAGGCCCAGTTCACTCATAGCTGTTGAACTCAAAGATGCCCCCCCCTAAAATTTTCTGTGTCACTGCTATCTCATCCTCAGATTTATTGATTTGCTAGAGTGGCTTACAGACCTAATGAATGTAGATTATTTTTTTTATCATAAAGTGTATTAGAACAAATACATATAGAGCTGGGCTGGGTGGCGAAGGCCTGTAATTCTAACTGCCTTTGAGAGAGAAGTAAGAAGATTACAAATGAGAAAAAATGAAAGGTATGCTTTTGCTACAGAATGAGTTCAAGGAAAGCCTAGACAATTTTGTAGCATATAATTATTAAGAAGAATCCATGGTATGTCTGGCTATGCACCGGCAACAGTGATATTGCTTGCCCCCTTCCTGTGGTTACCAGCTGCAGGGCAGCCCCGATATTCACAGGCCAACTGCCTCATGTGGCTAGCTGGCAGAAAGCCAGCTCCTGAATCACAAATCCCTGTAACCCTGTAAAATGAAGACTCCTGAGGCTTGTAATTTATCAGCCAGATTTATAGCAGTAATTCCTCAACCCCCCAAATGTCCACACAAAGAACTCAAACTCAATTGATAGATACAAGCTGCACAGCTAGATTGGACAAATGTGCCGTACATTATTCAATCATCTATCTAAGAAATCCCCAGTTACTTATGACTCCTAGGACCACGTGATTCTGGCTCATTCTCCTCGCCTTCAGGCACCATCGTGTCTCTCCCATCTTCGTCTTCATCTCTCTCTGTGTCTCTCTGTGTCTCTCTGTCTTGTCTCTTTGTCTCTCTCTCACTCTGTCTCCTCTTTAAAACTTTCAACTCCACCTTCCCTTCCACTCACCAATCATCACAGGGTCTAGCCTTATCTGACTAATTAAGATTTCACCTGACCTCACCTGAGTACAGGGCAGAAAGAACAGACAGCAATCCAACAACAACACAATTTAGTGGGACCCAGTCACAAAACAAACAGTAAAAACAGGACTGTGGATATAACTCATTGGTAGAGTACCTGCCTAGGATCAACAAGGTTCTGAATTTGGTCCCCAGAACTGCCACCACCCCCACAATACACAGATGAATCACCGATTGCCTCTGTAGGATCAGCTACTCTGGAACGTGTTCCTGTCCTATTACTTTCTTTCCAGGTTTTTTTGGAGGCTTTGTAACATAAATATGATTGATTAAGGGAAGGAGATAGCTCATTGAAGGAGTAATACAGAGGAGCTTAGAGGTGTTCCACACCTGGCCTGTGGCATGACTTGAAAAGAGGAAGGTGCAGGCTTTGCAAGACCTTTTGTAAGCCACTTATGTAGTCTTCCCCTCTCCCAAGTTTAACTTGGATTGTTTTTGTTGTTATTGTTGCTTTTATTCAGTTTCTTTGAGATGGTGTTTCTCTATGTAGTTCTGGATATCCTGGAACTTGGTATGTAGAATAGGCTGGTCTTGAACTCACAGAGAATAACAAGATTAAAGGCTTGTGCATCCGTGCCCTGGGTTTAACTTGTAATGTTTTGAGCATGCTCCTGTGGTTGGATGAAGCCAAGGTAGGTGAGAGTTTCCAGCCTCCCCCCCACCCCCATGATTCCTTTCAGATATTAATCTATGGACTCTTTTGCTTCAGCCTTTTCTTTACTCCCATGCCAGTCAGCTAGGAGCTGTTCTGAGCTGTTTTGTTCCTGACTTTGGGCTCCACTGAACAAACTCTGAAGAGAGAATTAAAAAAGGCTCACTCTGCCTCCTAACAACTCACGTTTTATTGGTGAAAGCAAAATTTAGCAAGGCAGATATGCATATACTCTGTCTTCTTCCATGTTTCTTGGGCTACAAATAGTCTCCTGAGTGAAAATGGCATGTTAGAGCAGTAAGATGGCCTGTGCCCTGCAGAGTGGAACCCGGGACAGCCTGGGCTACTTGGAGGGAGTGAGATCTGGGGAAGCCTCCGCTGAGAGCACAGTGGCCTGGGGCAGCCTGGGCTAACTGAAGAGACAGCGGGACACCATATGGAGGCAGACTTGGGGCAGCTCAGGGTACCGAGATGGATTCAGGATTAAAGCTGATAACTAAAAAGACCTACATCTCCACTTTCACCCCCAAAGCAGGAAAGGAAGGGGATCACTGTACAAGATATAGAACTTCCAGTCATCCTAGGCGCAAAGTTTAAACCCCACTGATGGTTCTGCTACTGTTCCCAAGTCTGCCTCCCACAGTGGCTTCATTCTACTTAGACCTTGAATAATTCATCTGGGTCAGACACCAGATGTAAAGTAGCATTCATCCAGGTATTCACTTTTTTTTTTAATCTGTCAATGTTTAAAAGTTTGGAGGGTTCTAGTGGGTAGATACAGGTTTTGGTGTTAGAGTAGAATTTAATAGAATAGAATAGACTCTGGTCAAGAATCTCTGATCGGAGTGGAGATATAGCATTCAAGTTTGGCTGCTCCAGTCACTTTGGGTAATGGACCGCCCCTTGCCATGTGGGTTTAGCACAAATTAGACTTGGACTTTTAACTCTCAAAGTTCACCTCCTGTGACATATTTTCTCCAACTTCCTGAACCTCTTGAATAGTGCCACAAACTGGGGACCGAGTATTTAAATGCCCAAGATTATGGGGGGCATCTCATTTAAACCAACCCAAGCCTCTTCCAAGGGGAATGACCTGGAACTGGATGGGTTGTAAGTAAACAACCTTAGTCTACTTCTGTTCAGCTAACAGTGTCCCTCATAGGACTGCTTCTCCCTTCCTCTGGCCCAAAGGTTTATTTTAGTTTTTCCTTGCGACACAGAAGCCCATCTAATAAGTAAATTCATGGTTAACTCAGTTCTCCAAAACTTTTTCTCCTAAAAACAATTATTTTTTCACCGTTGATGCTCCATCTTTTATATAATGAACTTTGTTCTTTATTCCCCATTTTTCTCTCTCATTTCCCTCCCTCTCCCAAGTTCCCCCATCTCCCCACTCTCAGGTCTTTTGTATATGGCCTACTGAGGAGCTAAATTTTGAGGGAAAGTTTTAATTTCAACCTACTTTTGTTGTACAATATTTGATTACAATATGAACCATGAGACGGTGTTATTTACTAAAAAAAATCTGTTTCCTGTTGTGGTGTGGCTTAGCCTTAGCACACACTTTTAGTCCCTTTGGCTGGAATATAAACATGTCCTTAATACACACCTTTAATCCTAAACAATGAAGGAACATTTAGTTTGTAGAAGGAAACATCTATGTTTAAAAGTGACTTCTAATTGTGTGGCATGCAAAATGATAAATCAGAGAAAGATTTAGCGGGACAGGATATGCTCAACTCTCATGAGAAAAGGGGAGGAAGTGAAGCTACTTAAGGGACAGTACAGAGGCAGAGGAGAGGAACAAGTCAGTTTTACTGGGACAGTTATAGAGGACAGGTGACAGAGAGAGAGAGAGAACAAGTTAGACACAGGTGAAAACAGAATGAGCCAGAGAATGAGGAGGAGCCAGAGAGAAACCAGATTGAATCAGTCAGGTTGGAGAGGAGTTTGAGCCAGAACAGTTGAGGTAAAACAACCGAGTTCAGAAAGAACAAGAAAGGGTAAGCTTATTTAGCAGCAAGACTTAGAGGCTGAAACATTTACAGAGGCTAGAAGCTTCCAGGACTAGCCCTAGTTTAGCAGACTGAGGTAGTAAGCCATGCATGAAACAGTTACTACAGGCAAATAAAAATTACTTTTATACACTCTCCTTCTTTTCCTTCTCTTAGAAAATGAGTAAAATGTACTATCTTTCTGAATCAAATGAAAGATAAAAGACATAAGGAAATTTCAAAGAAAATGTCAAGATGCTGTATTATGCTGCACAAGCTTAGTAAATAACTTATGTAAAATGCTTATCATTGTGCCTGAAATATACAAACACTAAATTAATAGTACAATGATTTTTACTATCTTCCCCATTGGTGTTATTTTAAGGATTAGTCACAATATATGTAAAATGTTTGACACATATTAGGTATTCAGGAAAAAACCTTATTTGACTCAGTGTAAATAATATATGTATTAATAAATAGATTTAACATATTAAATTGTGACATACGATAGGAAAGATGGTATTTTAGATGAGAAAATTTACTACAAATACTAGTTTTTCAAAACTCTAAAAATGTGTCTTCTCTATTGATTTATCCTCTGTAAAACACATTCTGTGCTAAGTTAAAGTATACTCTTGCTTGGTCAACAAGAATAACAATTTATGTCTTTGGGAGAACACATGACATATGGCACTGGCCATTAAGTCATTAATACACTACACTGGATAGAATTACTTGCTTTGTCTAAATATACTAGCAATAGCAGGGGAGAAGAAGAAATATATATATACCTGGAGCTGCAGTGAAGACAAATTCAGAGACCTGGGCTTTTAGACATGCTCCTCAAAAGGATGATAGTGAGTCAGACTTCTTGGAAGAGAAAATTTTCTTTCAGCTTCTTGCGGTTGGCATAGATCTTTTAGTCTGACCTTCAGGTGTTACATTAGAGGACACAGTTTCTCTTGCAAGGAGAGCAAGTGTAGCTCCTTCCATTGTGCTAGGGAGGATGGGGGCTGTTCTTCTGTCTTTCTTCCACATCATCACTATACCTACGTTTTCCTTGTTTACAGAAAAATCCCCATCAATAATAAAACTGGTTGAGCTCTCTGGGACACATACACGCTCTCCTTCTTGTTTGCCATCACTATCTTTGTACCTATGCTTTCCTTTCACAAGATAATTGCCATCAACAATAAAATGCATTGATACCCTCTCTGTCCCCCACCCCCACCTCCCATTTCCTTCTCTATTCTTTCTTTCTTCTAGATTCTGTCTCATTTCTTCACTCCCTGGTAAAGGAAAATCCCGTGGAAAGTTCTCTCTAGGAATGCTGCCTCTAGCAACTGAGCAAACATTTATTCTTCAGCCCACTCCAATCTGTCATCTGCCACCAACACTGAAATAAAATGTTTTTGTCAATGTCACAAATTAATTCCATTTGCTACAACTACTAGGTGCTTTTTAAAAACACATATTTTTGATTTTCTGTTGGGGGAGGAGAGAGGGAGAGGATACATCCACATGAGTGGCCATGACCTTGGAGCACAGAGCCAATGGATCCTCCTGGAACTGGAGTTACAAGCAATAGTGAGCTGTGTTGTGGGTTAAGAGTTCAACTCAGAAATCCTCTGAAAGAACAGTAAGTGCTCTTAACTGCTGAGCCAAATTCCACTAGATGCTTTTAAAATCCTGTTACTCTTCTTTGTAGAATCACCTGAACACATGGAATTACTCCAGAAAAGCACTGTAGCAGTACAGGATGATATCCTCTCGGTGAGCTCCTCTCCCAAGTCTGCCTGAAGAATATTCTCTCCTTCTTAAGCTTCAGTTACAGGTAATCTTATTCATTCCCATGGATTTAAGCTTCCTCCGTTAGCTCTTCCAAAGCCTCAGCTTAGTTGGATGGCTTGTTGAAAATGTGAATCTCCCCTCTCCTCTCATAACCTGCCTTCACCTCATCTAGGCTTCTTCATTATGTTCCCTAAACTAAAAAGCCAGGACTAAAGCCATGTTTTCAAGACAGCGTAGAAAGATAGAGAAAACCAAGGAGGGGAAAGCCAGGAGAAAAAAGAGAGACAGCCCTTCGCCCTGGGATTTAATTGCCTTTCCTGCTGAGTTAAGAAACTTAAACACAACTGGTAAAGCTAAGATTGTCTATAGAGGTAATATGTGTTCTTCTAAAGATATCTCAAACAAGGATGCTAAAAGCAAGTGAATTATTTTTAATCAGGGCCAGACTGTTTATAGCCTTGAGTTCTGAAAACACTCCTCACGTACCCTAAATCTAAACAGAGTGTGTCAAACAACCATTGGGCAGTTTTATTTATAAAAAGAAGTTTGAAAAATAAATTTACTTTATTCTTGATAATTCCACTCCTCTGTATAACACACACGCACACACACACACACCAACCTCTCATTTCCCTCTTCAGACTCCCAATATCGTCCCAGTCCTTGTCCCAGTTTGCTTCTCTATTATTGTGATAAACACCATCCAGAGACAGATAGTCCTGGATGAAGTAGGACAACAGGCTGAGTGAGCTATGCAGAGTAAGCCAGAAAGCAGCTTTCCCGCATGGTCTTTGCTTTGGTTCCTGCTTTCAGGTTCCTGTCTTGAGTACTGCATTAGCTACTCTCAACAATGGACTGGCGAGCTGAAATAAACCCTATCTTCTTTAAGTTGCCATTGGCCATAGCAATCAAGAAGCCAAACAGGACAGAAATTGGTACCAGGATCATGGGATATTGGTGTGGTAGACTGTCCATGTTGATTTGAGGAACTTTGGGCTAGAAAAAGCTTTTGGATACTTAAGAGTTTAGGCTGTTGTGAGAGCTTGAAAAGTAGGGATGTTGAAAGAGATGCAAACTGTTAAAGACTATTAAAGAGACCAGCTTTACTGTTCTAGCTTTAGCCTAATAGACTCCATTTTGTACTTAGACTTCATCTTATGTGTAGCTTGCCCCTAGTTTGAACTCAGTTACTAGAAAAACTATAACTTGTTCCAAGAACCACTCTACCCTTAATCACCACTCTAGATAGCCACTCCACCCTAATAACAACCAATTAGTATCAAGCAGGACAGAATCTAACTTTCCACATAAGATTACTCAAGCTGACCCCCATTGTTCATAGCCAATTAAAAGCATTACTAGCCAATAAAATTGCACGAAGCTTATAACCTTTAAATGTCAATCATGTAACTGCCAAATTGGAAAGCCCCTTCTTACCTTACTTATAACCATGATAAAAAATGACTTGACTTTATTAGCTTGGGGCCTTCACCACCCATCCACTTCATTAGAGAAGTTTAGAGGTCTACATTCGAGCTTAAATAAAGACTCTGCTTTTGCATACAAGTTAGATTCTTGGTGGTCTTTTGTGGTCTTTGGGGAGCTCACGATCTGGGCATAACACCTATCAGAGCTGTTTATGTGATACTTTCAAGGATATGTGTTTTCTGGTAGGCAAGCCTGTAGGTTATTTTCTTGATTAATAATTGAGTATTTGTTAACACCTGACTCGAATTTGGGACAGTGGGACCTTGACTATTTCCCCAGTCCCTAAATGTATAATTGAGATTTACTTAGAAGTTAAAAGAATTGCCACATTTGTTCCCTGAGACATAGAGTGGAGGCTGTTAATGGTTGGAAAGGCCAAATGGAAGCCATCAAAATTGCCTTTATCGTGGAAAATAGTGACTCCAAAACAATATGGCATTTCTGGAGGGATTTTAAAGGTTAGTACCACCATTAAAAACACGAAAGATTCAGGAGCAGTGTTTTCTATCGTACCTCCTTTAAGTCTACTTGACCTGTGAAGACGGATGGATCATGAAAAATGGCAGTGGAAAACTAACCAAGTAATGACTCCAATTGTAGCTGCTAAATGTGTTATGTGTGATTTATTCACTGGAGCAGATTAACATATCACTTGGTATGTAGCTATGGACCTGGCAAATACGTTTTTCTCTATATCCGTCAGTAAAGACCATCAGAAACAACTTGCTTTTTACTTGCAAGGCCTGAAGTATATCTTTTCAGGTTTCTCCCAAGGGCACATCAATTCTCAAGCCCTGTCATAGTTTAGTTCAAAGGGATATTGATTGCTAGTCTCTTCCACAAGGTACTATACTGAAGATATTGTGTTGATTGGACCAAGTGAGCAGAGGGTAGCAACCACTTTAGACTTGTTGATAAGACATGTGCATTATGTGGTAAATAATACAACCTAAAACCAAGATCTTCCTACTCCAGTGAAATTTCTAGGAATCCAGTGGACATGTGGATATAATCTTTTATGAAGCAAGATAAGTTGTTGAAACTGGCCCTCCAAACACCAACAAAGTACAATTAATGAGCATTTTTTGGACTTCAGAGACAGCATGTTCTTCTCTTGGATCTGTTACTTGGTCCACATATCAAGTGACTGGAAAAGCTGCTGTTTTCAAAAGCGGTGAAGTAGGGTACAGAATTAGCTGGTAGGGGTGGGTGTGACTAGCAGGGGAAGATGGGTGTGACTAGCAGAAGATGTGGGTCTGATTAGCAGTGCTTTAAATGTTCTAACCTAAAATATTAGGCTACCAGAGAAGCAAACTGAAGGAGAGAGACTGGTAATGTTGAGACTATCATGTGTTGAAGGTTTAAGTGATATTTTAATAGACAACTTATATTACTTGGATATTTGAACCCAGGGACAAAAGAAAAATTAGACTTGTAGGCACAGCCATAAAAGTTATCACTGAGTTTAAAATATGGAAAAGACAGGATGGGACAGGGATACCTGATGGAAAAAAAATTGTCACATTAAAAAATTCAAAATAGAATGAATTTTATTTAATATTAATTTTATTGATAAGGCAAAATGGGGAGTCTTGTCCCTGACTTCCACTCAACAGAATCCAGTAGCTCCTGACCTCAACAGTTATCACACTGTCTACAGATATTATCATGTGGGAGCAGAAAGGGGGTTGCTCCTGACTAGAACTATGGAATTCAAATAATTTCAAGGTCAGTATTTCTTGTTAGCCACTAAAATCTTGGTATTAGAGAAACAGTATGTATATCATCCCGAGTCCATTTATCCAGAAAAACAAAAAACAAAGCAAAACAACAAAACACTCAAGCCAAGGAACTTTACAAGTACCCAAGAAGGTGGGGAGGAAAAAAGGTTGGGAGAATATCACCTGACTCTCAGGTGGAATAAGAGAAGTCCTGAACATAGGGATGTGAGACTCAGTTCTATCAGGCTCTACTCTGGGTATTTATTAAAAAGGTTTATCTTGGGTTTGTCACACAAAAACTATGAAAAAATAATTTGTGTTTTAAAAGGATCCTTTAAAAATTGAATACTCCTCCAAGGGAATTAATCCCATGTGTTAAGGGCTTAACTCTTATGAACTGTCTAAATGAAAGATTTGCTTAGGGTACATTTTGCAGTCAATATCAATCAACACATGATACTAAGAAAGTAACAGACTATATATAAATATATAATCCAGTGAACCTTGGCTTTCATGAACAAAGAATTTAACTTCATGTAAACTCAACTAAAGTTGGATATATACCACATGTCTGACCTGCCAAAATAAAAATACTCATTTGTGGAGGACTGCCTTAACTGTCCAAGAACCCATAACTATTTTTTCCCATTCTTGGATTGAGTGAACCCCTTCAAAGAGCTGTTTTCTGGAGTTCTATGATCTCTAGGTTTAAAAGATTTGGTTCCCCTAGATTAGCTTAATATATTCCATGAAATTGGTCTGTAGAATGCCCACACGGATAACCTTATTACACCACCTTCATTTTAAAGAAGCATTTCCCTAGTCCTTATGATACAAGTGTACTTTCTAGATTATGCCTTTCATGGGAAAAACTGAGTCACATGAATATTCTTTCTCTTTTAAAGAAATGTTCAGAGTTGAAATTGTTTTCCAATTAGTAAGTGCTAAAATTATCATGGTGTGTATTTTGTTTTAAATACATTACACATTATTTATTGTGATTTAAATTTATTTGTTCATTTAATTGTAATTTCCTTACTTCAATGAGCTATCTTAATTATACTAGGAGTGATAAAAAAAGCTAGCAAGGTTTAGGATATAGGAGGACCCAAGAATTGAAATAGAATTGAAACAGACTGAAGAATGTTAAAGACGTTATTGCTGTAAGTCAATGAAAATGCTAAAATATAAAGTAAACTAAAAAGATAAAGGGGAAGGGAACTAGAATCTATATCCATAGTCTATTTCTCCATATACAGAAATTTATTAATGTCATTAAAATAAAACCTTCCTCCAAACAATCTCACAAGAATCTACAATGACACTGGAATGTAATTTTGATGAATGTAAAATGGGAAAAACTATTTCTATTATTTAATTAGCACACTATGTTCCATAAAAAGAAAATTGTTCTAAAGCATCATCAAAGAAAAAAAAATTTTTTTTTTTTTGAGACAGAATCTCACTTTGTAGCCTGGCTGGCCTGAAATTTAAGATATTCTCCTGCTTATACTCCTGAATACAAGTGAATGTATCACATACCTGTTCTAAATTCTTCTCACTGACATAACTGTCAGTTTAAAATTCATCAAGAATTCAAATATAGCTTATAAAATCTGCTATGAATTTTATTACCTTTTTGCTTTGGTCTGGAAATTTTAGGTTTAATTAAAACCCAACAGCATTATAGAAATACACAAATTAATCCACCGAGCCTTTATATAAAATGCTGAGTTTATTCATGATATGGTTTTCAAATTACCTCATTTAAAAGTAACAGCTAACAACAACCATTTTAAAATACACTGATGATTTGAAAACAGGTACAACATGAAAATGAAGACTCCTAATTTTAAATAACTGCCTTACTATGAATTTTCCTTTTAATATTTTTTAGTTCAATTCTGGGTGAACCAAGATGGCCTCTTTATGTTTCTTTCAACAATCCTCTTGCCCTGATCCTTTTCTGACGGTTTCTCTCCTGTGTACAGCACCACAGTCTCAACCGAAGGAGCTTTGAAAGGACCCCCCTCTTGAGCCCATATTTGTTGTCTGATTTTTGTTGTCTCCTGGCGTACTTTCTCATAGCAATAGCCACAAAGGACATGTTTCTGCTTCAGATGACCACATTCAGGGCAAATGTCTATATTGTTCTTTAAAACAAAGAAAAACATATTAATAACAGGCAACGTAATACATAATCACCAGCAAGAACATGCTGACATTGTAGCTTTCTGAGAATGTTCACGCTACATGAGACTATGTACTATCTAGTTCAACAATTAAAACAGGAAAAGTAGAAAAAAAAAAGCAACACTGAGTTCAAATTAGTAAGAAAATTAGGACTAGAACTCAACTTTACCAGTCCAGTAAATTTTTATTCCTATGGCCTAAGGATAAACTATTCTCAAATTCCTTTGTCTAGCCTCTGGCTTGAGTAGAATATTTTCATTATGAGTTTAGTGAATTCCACATTCAATATTAAGAGCATAGTCAAGAAGTTTGGAGATTTTTCAGAAGAATTGTTTGTAAAGATCTCATCTGACTTTTGAATTAACAGCTCCATCAGTCCTCGAACTTCAAATACTAAATACCCAACAAAGAGCCCGTCAACACGATGGGGTGATTCATTAAGAGTGTCTTAAAACAGGGCTGGAGAGGTAGCTCAGCAGTTAAGACCACTGACTGCTCTTCCAGAGGGCCTGAGTTCATTTCCCAGCAAACACATGTGGCTCACAACCATCTGTAATGGGATCTGATGCCCTCTTCTGGTGTATCCGAAGACAGCTACAGTGTACTCACATAAAAATAAATAACTAAATCTTAAAAAGGAAAAAAAAAAAGAGTATCTTAAAATATTAAGGAAAAGTTAGATAATTTATCAATCCATGATGAGCCAAACAAGATGCTAAGACTGATTTCCTCTGCTACATAAATATAATACCAGGTTACTCAGTGTTAGACTTGAGGAAGAGAGTGTGTATGTGCACAACCCCCTCCCCACATACATTACCTTAATTTTAATAAGGTTTCGAGGGTCTCTTCTCCTACATCGGTTAACTTCGATGGTGCGTCTCTTTTTGGGAGCTGCCATCCAAAAGATACTATCTAAAAAGCTGGAATTCTCGTTATTTTCACTGGTATCATGTGCTAGCTCTGTGAGGATGGATGGACTCTGGACTGCTAATGCTGGTGCTATAAAACAAAACAGATACTGAATCAACTTAGAGTTCCTAAATCAATATAGATACTATTTTCTCTAACAGTCAACATGTATAGTGTCACTAGACATACAAACCTATAAATTAGATGTGTTTGTGTCTATATGTGCACATGTGAAGGTCAGAGAACAGCTTTCAGAGTTAGTCCTCTCCTTGTATATTAGTCGTGAGGCTAGAACCCAGGTCTAGAGACTTAGCAAAAGGTCCTTTACTACTGAGCCATATGGCTGGCCTGACATAGTTCTGAATGTTAAACACAACAAACATTAATAATAAGCCCCAGCTATTAATATATCCTAAAGCTCATACAAAAGGCAATTTAAAATAATTCAAATGGGATGCTTTATTATTACAACCTACCACAGCAGCTGGTCTACTATGTATGTAATATGGCATACTGTAGTGTACAGTAATCAGAGATTCTCTACATTCACTTTGACCATCACTGAGAAGACTACAATGGCCATCATCTGTATCATACCGGCTTGAGCCATTTAGCTCCCTTATCTTTAAACCTGTTAGGTCCCTAAAGCCATTAAATTCCTCCTTAATGTTTAATCTTGACCTGTGTGCTAAGAAAAGGAGATTTATTATTTATGAGATTATCAAGTGTTGCTTTTGGTTTTGTTTTGGAGACAGGGTTTCTCTGTGCACTTTTGTTTTTCTAAATTGCTTAGGTCACTTCTTTCCCTTTCTTTTGTTCTTCAGGCTTGCAAATGTTCGCTCAATTCTAAGGACTTCTTACCACTACATAAACTATCCTAGCACAACCCTGAAACTCCAGAATCAAGTTGAGGCAGGAGATCAGCAGCTTAAGGGCAGACTGGACAGTGGATAGGAATGTTGTCTCACTCCCTCCCCCATGCCAAAAACAAAAAGAGTAGAAGCTTTCTATAGGCATTCTTTCTCAGCTGACCTGAAATAATGCTACGAAAAACAGTCGTTTACAACAGCTTTGGACTGCTGGACTGACCTTGGAGCTTTCTCAGTCTATTAGATAACGAATGGATTGAAATGATTATTTCAGGTAGCACATGGAGACAATTATTTATTATACTGCACTTGAGATATAAGAACATATATCTCTGTCCAAACTGTTTGGGCATTACTTCTGGGATACGTTGTAAATAACAAAGCAATTTAAAATTTAACACCTAAGATACCAGGAGCTTGAAGCTAGCCTGGGTTATATAGCGAGTTCTAGAACACCCTGGCTACAGAGACAGTCTCAAAAAAACAAAAAACCACAAAAAAAACAAAAAACGAAAGAACGAACGAACCAACCAACCAACCAACCAATCAAAAAGTGCGCTGTTTCTGTCCTACAACCCGGAAGCCCTCACCAACCCTCTTTCCACGAACTCTCTCCTTACGGACCCCACTGAGGACTGGCAAAGCCGCTCCAGGTCTGCTGCAGTTGCCGCTGTAGCAGTTCCCAGCACATCTGGAGTGGTCCGGGACGCACCCGCCATGGGAGTGACAGCAGCAGCAGCGAAGGAGCCATGTTCTTCAGAAGAGCGGGACCTGGGCTAAGAGCATGCGTAAGTCCGCCCACTTCCCCGCCTCCGCTCTCAGAGCATGCGCAGGCCACCTGGCGCATGCGCACGGGTCAAAAGCCGGCTGGGATCCAAAAACTCCAACTTCCAGCTGCCCCTGGGCGCGTCTGACTCTCCTCCAATCAGAGCAAAGAGAAAAAAAAAGTTAAAGGAAGCAGACTTATTGCGCATGTGCGTGGCTGTGTTCCGACTTTCCGGGTAAAGATGGCAGAGCGCGGTTACAGCTTCTCGCTGACTACATTCAGGTACCCGGGGAACCCCAGGTTCAATGCATCGCAAATCACAAGAGCGCCCCAGACATGGTCCCGTGTGTCGGATCTTGCCGGTGTTTGCGCAGGAACGCGTGGTGATGGAGCTGGACTCGTAGCTTTGCAGAGTCATGTTCGGTGCCAGGCCTGGGCCCTGGCTGAGGCGGGCGGTGTTGGAGGCTGAGGGACTGGAGGGCCCAAGCCAAGCACTGGCTCTTCCTCTCTAAAATAGAAAAAGGGTGCTTTGAGATAGTCTTATTTTCAGCTGTTCTATTCAGGCCCAGGATTTCCTTACTGACCCAACTAGGCCTGAGCGAGAGCTTCGGAAACCCTGACTGCTGGTGGGACGTGTGAGACGTCGTTTTTCTTTGGGGGAAATCCTTATTTACTGTTAAATTTGAGTTTTAGTCTCGGTTTAGCAACAGTGTACTGTGAAGCCCCTCACTGCTTTCGGTTTCGCCAATGCTCCTCTAGAAGCTTAAGTACAAAATGAAGGAGCTGATTTCCTGTCAAGTTTTCGTGGCTCACGCAAACTGATAAGCTCTATGTTTTATTTGACCCATTAAAACTTTGCTTTAAAACGATTTTTAGACCCTTAGGTTTTGGGAGAAAGAGTTAAAGAGTTAAATGTATTTTCTCAGTGCATTTAAGGGGAACCATTGTTCTCTGTTTAAGAAAAATCATCACGGATGAACTTAGACAAAGGACTGTGTTTTCACCATTTTCTTAAGGACTGACAACTGAAGGCAGCCAGGATCTACCTGTTGAATATAACTGTAACTAGTAGTGGTTTTCCATTACCACCTATGTATAATGAGTTATAGAGGAGCCTAAACAATCAAGGTTGTCCACTAGTAGCTAAGTCGGTACTCAAACCATGTTGGTTTTGAAAACAGTAATTAATATACTTTTTGTTACAATATATTGTCTTTCTTTTGAGAAGTGCCCTCTACAGTTTCAAATAAGAAATTGAGTTTTGGAATCTTTGAATGAATTCCACTGACTTCCTTAGCTAATGATTTCATTATATAATTGACAGAGTCTATTAGTGCATGCTAGTCACTTATATTTGTAAACAAAATAAATATGGTCCTGAATAGTTTCATTATAGCTGAGACAAATGGACATAGATCATGAGGGACTGATTTTTTTAATTGTTATTATTTAATTTATTTTGGTGACAGAATTATTGGTAACCCAGGCTGGCTTAAAATGGCCATTAACTAAGGATGACTTTCAGTTTCTCTTTCTGCCCCCACTTCCTCTGTGATGGGATTTTAGTAGTGCACTCCCATACCTTATGCTGAGTCATGCATTCTAGGCAAGCACTCTACCATAGGCGCTACATCCTCAGCCCTTGAGTCTTTTATAACAAACATCTGAATGTTTTCACAAACACATTTCTTTATTATAACAGACTATTTAAAAAGAAAAAGACAAGGTTTAGCTATTTAGGAAGAAAACCTGGAGTCTACTGGAGTGAGTTCTATACATGTGTTCCTGGAGATTTTATGAAAGAGGCTGTGGGATTCATGAGTACAGAAGCCCCTTGATTACTCGGTATGCTTGCCTGAAGTCAAGGTCAGTGAGTGGTAAACTGAGGCAGTAGTAGGATGCTTTGCCAATCAGAGATGGGGAAAACAATAGCAACAAAACACAGGAAAGAGAATTAGTGCCATTCTTGGGTACTCAAGTCTGGTAAGCTTAGTTTCCAAACACCTTCAGGGTAGATTTCAAAGGCTGGGAGGTTTGATTAGTGAGGTTTGGCCTATGTCTTCCTTCTGTCAGATATGCCTGCAGTATTTGAGAATGTGTGAACAGAGACAATGCCTTTGTTTCTTTTCCAGCCCATCTGGTAAGCTTGTCCAGATTGAATATGCTTTGGCTGCTGTAGCTGGAGGGGCCCCTTCAGTGGGAATTAAAGGTAATTCAGTGTTTCCTTCTTTTCAGATGCTTGCTAATAGTTACCTGAAATAGATGCATGTGCATAATCTTAACAATCTTTTTGTTAATTTAGAGAATTTTGAAGTAAAAAAAAACCAGCATATGTACATAAAATAGCACATAATTCTTATTGATCTTTTTGTTAGATTAAAGAATTTTGAAATTTCAAGAAAATAGTATTCAGCACAGTAATGTAAATTTTAAAGCAAATACAGCATTTTAATCTATTGTGATAATTCATAAGTAGTTTTTTCTTCAGGAAACTAATATTTTTTCATTGATTCTGTTTTCTCTGGAGTTTTATCTTCTTTATAAAAGGTTAATTATGAAACATCTAAAGATAAAATTACTGTGTGTTCTAGTATCCTTATAGAGAAATTTCTTATCTGTATTAGAAGAATTAACTAGATGAAAACCAATAAACCTGAAAATATTGAGAGAGAGACTGGCTGCTACTGCAGCTGTGGGGATTTTATTTTATTTTTTCGGTGTTGTGTAAGAATCTAGAAAAAGGTTTTACCATCTAGAGAAGGCAACAAATTTGAGTTTAATGAATCTGTAAGTAGAATGCTAATGAAGAATACAATATATTAATCTTTTTTCCTTCCTTTTAAGCTGCAAATGGTGTAGTGTTAGCAACTGAGAAAAAACAGAAATCCATCCTGTATGATGAAAGGAGTGTACACAAGGTGGAGCCGATAACCAAACACATCGGCTTGGTGTACAGTGGCATGGGCCCAGATTACAGGTATGGTATAGTGTTATGATGTTTTCTTATCATACCGTCCTAATTCTTCTTTGGTTTCTCAGAGTCATGGCAGCCTAACGATAGCTAAGTTTTGTTTTCCTGTAAGGGTTACTTTATGGAGGTTGATCTTGTGATAATACATGGTTGTAAAACGGGTGATTAGTTACATGCTAAAGAGAGACATGTGCTAAGTTTGTATAGTATGTTCTGTTAGAAGAAAGTTGTGGGGGATTTAGTGGAGTGTCAAAATTTTAATTATTTTTTTTTTTTCTATTGCCTTAGAGTACTTGTACACAGAGCTCGGAAACTTGCTCAGCAATACTATCTTGTTTACCAAGAACCCATTCCCACAGCCCAGCTGGTACAGAGAGTAGCGTCTGTGATGCAGGAGTATACCCAATCAGGGTAAGTTACTTTTATTGCTTGAAGAAATGCATTAGGAATTTGAAGAAGAAGAAGAAAAAGATAGTGTAAAAGGAAGCAGGTAAGTAGAAGTCTTATTCTTTCTGTATTTGCTGAACAAATGAAAAAAAAATAACTGTTATAACAATTGTTTCTGGTTTTGACTTAAAATAATTTCTTAAGGTAAAATTTGGCAATATGTGGTGATATACACCTATAAACCTAGTATTCGGAACACTGGGGAGGTAGATAGCAAATTAAGGCAAATTTGGGTTGCATAGTTACTGTCTCAAAAGATGAAAAAGGGAAAAAATGTGTTCTTATCCAATATCAGACTTCAGCATTTGATTTTAAGAAAGCCCTTTGCAGGTGTTCTTTGTAATTTTTTAGTACTCAATAATTAGCTTTTTAATCTGAAGTGACTGTGAAATATGAAGACAGCAATAACATTTTAATTCCACTATTCTTTTGTTGTTTAAGATTTATTTATGTATGTATTTTATGTATATGGGTATTTTGTCTTCATGTATGTCTACGTACACCAGAAGAGGGCATCAATTCCATGATGATCATAGACTGCAGTTAGAGATAGTTGTGAGCTATCATGTGGGTGCTGGGAATTGAACTCAGGACCTAAGGAGAGCAGCCAGGGCTTTAAAACTCTAAGCATCTCTCCAGCTCCCCCAATATTCTTAAATCATACTGTTAATGAAATAGTGTAAAGGTAATTGCTGATAGGGAAGAGACATTTATTAAATGTTAGTATATGCTTCTCTATGCTTAGATAGTAATACCATTATTTATAATTGTGTGCTTAGTCACTTTGTGTTGCTCTAATCCTGGGCCAGGTTTATTTAGACCAGAGGTCTGCAGGTCCAAGGACATGGTTCCTAGTTATTACATGGCTGGAGGTCACACTGTAAGAGGCCCACAGTAGGGTGGCCCACTCCATAGAAGCTAATCCACTTCTCCAAGACCAAACCTACTTTGAGAAAAAGCATTAACCCTTTTCTAAGATGGAATCTGTAACCTTTGTATCACCTCTTGAAGACGCAATTTTGTAATTATGTTGCACTGAGAATTAATTTCTGGTAAACTTTTAGGAACTAAACCCTTTGATTTGGGTTTACTGCTGTCCTAACAGTAATAAAGATAATTCGTTTTATATTGGTTCGTTTAGAAGTTAAAGAAGTCTAACTCAGTTTACTTGGTAATTATTTTCTTGTGAGTATATATAAATTCTTACTTTATTCCGAATCATTTTTGTTTCCTTCCTATAGTGGTGTTCGTCCATTTGGTGTTTCTTTACTTATTTGTGGGTGGAATGAGGGACGGCCATATTTATTTCAGTCAGATCCATCTGTAAGTATCATAACATATATTTGAAATACTTATTAGAATTGTTTTTTATACATGTAATAAAAGTGGAAACCATAAAACTTTAATATTTAGTAGTACTTTCCTTCTTTTTCTCTTTTTTTTAAAGATTTGTTTTTATCTTGAGTTATGTGTATTCATAATATGTGTCCGTGGTTGTGTGCATGTGACTGACTGCAGGTGCCTGTGGAGGACTGAGGAGTCAGATCCCATGAGGCTGGGGTTAGCATTCAGATCCTCTCTGAGAGTAGGATGTGCTCCTAGTCCTGAGCTAGCTCTGAAGCTTCTTGCTTTTTTTTTTTAAGATAGTAGTACACATTTGTTTGCTCATTCATCATTTTTATAGTGCTGTCTTTGATAAGCTGTATGATATATTAGTTTTCACCCTTTTTTGGTCATGTTCATTAGCATGTACTAGAATCTGCATGTACTAGGTCTCTTGAACTCTGTTACTTTGTGACTCTGTTACCACTTCAGTCAGATGTATAATAGGAGGCCAGTGTTAAAGTGTTTGTCATCAATTTGATGACAACTGTGACTGCCTTGAATATGCCTCTTATAACAATGTACAAGGTGATTATGTAATAACTGTCTCTTGATTGAGCTGTTTTTTCTAAAGCAGAAAGTTGATATCTGGATCTGGGTTTATTCCACATTGTTCCATTTGCTGTGAGGAGAAGCTTAAGAAAAAGTTCAAGGTTAAGAAGTGAAGTTTTGTTTATGATTTACTAGATAATTACAAGTTCTCTTGATGCAAGCCTTATAATCTTATCTTATAAATTAAAATGGCAAAACAAAAGTAATCAAATTTTGAGGCCAGCTGTCAGCTTCTGAAACGAATGGCTGGTCTGCTATTGTGCTGTCCAGCCAGTTGAGGAAGGCAGTCCCTGGGGCAGTGTTCACCCTTTGCTGTCCTTTTCTATACTGACGCTAAGAGGATATACCCACGTGATAAGCTTTCCTCTGCAGGCATGTTTGGTTTTCCCAGATGGTACAGGTAGGGCTTCTTAAACATTCCACTTGCCACCCTTTTCATCTGGGAAAGTAATTGTAACCATGGTAAGTAGAAAATGGGTACACAAGTAAGATACTGACTGACAGTAAGTCACAAACCTATCTGAAAACAGTTCTTTGATGTACATATACTTTTACCTTTTATTGAAAACAGAAGCAAATTTGCATAGTAATGAGATAGATGAGCTTGTTTATTTTTACAGAAAGAATTAAGTCTTTATAGAATATTTGAATCTGCAGGATCTTGGAGTGTCAGCATTTTTCAGAGTTGTTTAGATTTTATGTTTGTCAATGCTAAGGATAGATAACACTTCACATAAATACTTGCAGAAATGTTAGGAAAATGCTTGGATTAATTAACCCCAAATCCAGAACTCGTTTAATAATTCTTTTTATGAAACTCAAGTCAACAACCCAAATAACAATTTTAAAATTAAAAAAAAATTCTAACAGTGACATCTAGGCTGAGGAATGATGATAGGACAACAGTGTCCTTTATTTCTTGTAATAAAATCAGTATTTTTCTATAGAAGCACTACCCCTTGACCTATGGTAGTCTCAAATCAGTGTTGACTAGTGCTGTGTAGCATGATGTCATAAACCGTGTAGAGTGCACATGCACTTTCTGAGGCAGACTGTGGGGATGTCACTTAGGTAGCGTGGGAGTGAGCTACCCCAAAACACCTTGGGTTCTTTTCACATTGATCTAATTCTTGATTGTTAAATATTTAGAAACCTTTTACCATTGCCAAATTTTTCATGACCCATTAAAATATTCAAAGATTCTGATATTTTCAATAAAAATCCATTTCTGTTCAATAAAGATGATGAGAGGTCCTTAGATTTCAGGATAGTGTGATACAGTTTAGATGCATTCATTCCATTAAGCTAAGATACTACTTTTAATATTTTACTTTAATTCCTACTTCTGTTTATCTTGCTTTAAAAGTATATAATAATTGCGCTAACCCATTGTTATCTGTTTGGTGAGGTTTGATATGTATATGTATGTGTGTATACATGTATAAATACCAAAGTAAACCATTACCAGAGTCATTAACCTAAGTTTATTCCTGGCTCTTGTTTTTTGTTTTAGAGCCTTTAAACAAAACTTATTCTGTCAAATTGGCATTCAGTTTCAATAATCATGACTTTAGAAGTTAGAGACCAGTTAGAGTTAAACACAGATACCAAAGTAATACAGTTGTGTGAATGTTTTAAAATGTCTTTGTCTCTCCTGATTAGGGAGCTTACTTTGCCTGGAAGGCCACAGCAATGGGAAAGAACTATGTGAATGGGAAAACTTTCCTTGAGAAAAGGTAGGCTTCCCAGAATCAGGTTCTAGGGCAGACTGATCATGTGAATTCCAGAATTCTTTGAATGGTTAATCTCCCAGATCTAACTCGTTCATTGCATCACTATATATTTCAGTTTTGTTAGCAATAAAAGAGAAAACATCCTAATACCGTGTTTTCTTAGTCTTCAATGAAGTTAGTGGTAATATTTCTTAAGGATATTGTCCAACCTTGTATCATTTTTTAAAATATTTATTTGGGGTTGTTGGGAGTAGTTGACAGAATTTGTCCATGTACCCTTGGCTCTGAAACTTGCCGTGTAGACCATGTTGATGTCTGACTCACAAGGTTCCATCTGCTTCTGCTTGCTTGTGTTTGCAGTCCCAGCAGTTGTGAGGATAAGGCCAACCTGGGCTATAGAGTGGGCTCTGGTCTGGGCTACGCTACAAAATTAGGGCCTGTTTGAAACAAAACAAAAATTGTGAGATCAGTAGTTGGTATTGAACAGATCACATGATATGTGTATTTTCTAAAGCAAGAATGAAGTGCTGTGTAACATTTGCTGTCAGTGCGGACCACAAGCCACTCTTACTTATTTGTGGTGATATTCTGAATTCAGTGTGCTTACTATCCTCCAGAAGTCTTTGATGTTTTAGACAGAGTATTTTATAGCTGAGGTGTAACACATGATGCTTCTCTATATGATTTTCGTGTAATATTCATGTTAAAGTTATTAAAGATCTTAGACTTTTAATCAATGTGTAACCTCAGTCTTGATAAACCACATTAACTTTTACCTGTTAATGAGTCTTTAGCATGCTGTTTTGTAACTTACAATATAGTATGATTTTAGCAACAGTTTGACTTTTATTATAGTATTGCTAAAACAAAGTGCATTTTAATATTGAATTTTTTCTTAGTGTTAGAAACTCAGTAGCAAGTGTCACACACCTTATTATTTGGGGATGGCTGTCTCATTGAGATGGTTAGGGGATACTTTTACAACTTAGGGTTTTTAGGAGAGTTAGATTTTTTAAAAGGATTTCATGTTTTTTTTTTCCTGCCCTTTTATTTAAAATAACCATGAAGAATCTAAACAGTGCTATAATGTTTTTCAATTTTTTCTTTAGATATAATGAAGACCTAGAACTGGAAGATGCCATTCATACAGCCATCTTAACCCTAAAGGTTAGCTCAGTATCCACCAACTAGATTTCAAATGGTTTTCCTAATGAACTGCTTGTGAAATTGACCGTTATCCTTTCCTTCTAAATTAGGAAAGCTTTGAAGGGCAAATGACAGAAGATAACATAGAAGTTGGGATCTGCAATGAAGCTGGCTTTAGGAGGCTCACCCCAACTGAAGTGAGGGATTACTTGGCTGCTATAGCGTAATGAAGATGTGCCCTAACAATCAAGATCTCACACGCTCTACTTATTCATGTTTAAAGTATGTTTTGTTTGTGCAGACTTATTTCTACATGGTTTAATGGATTCACATTTTTAAAATAATAATCATAATAAATACTGTTAAAACCAATTTCTAGTTTTTAAGACCAAAGTTTACACATACTTCTTTCTTACTTTATCACAGTTGACTTTTGGGAATTACACTACAAAGTAAATGGTAAAATTACTCTGATTTTCATATATTTTTCTTATTAGATCTCATTGCCCCTTTTACTACCAAATATACCTATGTTTCCATAAAAGATGATTCTGGTTTTTCACACAGATCATGACTTTTGGGACTGGAAGAATCTGTACTTTGATAAATTCATGAAACAGGCTAGGAATGTGTTAAGCTCCTTCTGGGTGTGGCTCGGCAAGCCATGGGGGCATTCTGCAGTTGTGCTGTAGTGATGGAGTGTCAGACAAAAATGGTCTCCCCTAGGAGACATGTGAGTGAATAAATCATGGTGTGCTGGATCCTGTTTGTTTCTGCGTCTCGTGTAGGTAAACTGTTGAAAAGGATTCCCTAGATTATGGTAGAACTTAGCTTAAGGGTAAATGTAGATAGTGGTAATATAGCTAAGGTCAGAGCTGCATCTCCCTCACTAATGAGAGAACCTTCACTGTAAACAGGTCCTTAGAAGCGAACAAGTAGTTGGGGCATTTAAACCCATTTCTTTTGTGGAAGTATGATGCATGATTTTAATTGTTATTTCCCTCAGGCACCTTAGGGTAAAAGACACTTGTACAGAATAGACTGTTTATGAATGTCATTAGCAATATGAAGAAGTAGGCAGGCAGTTCTATGGTTTAAATGTAATTGAAAAGATTTTGATCAACATTACATAAAATTTAGAAATATTTTTGACAAGATGTACTGTTTTGCTACTTACTATGAGAGTCCATCCATATGTTACTATGAGGAGGCAGTAACATTTTAAGAGATGGGAAGGTGGCACCTTGACCTGGAGTTATTCATGTATTTATTGTGTATCTGTGGTGTGTGTATGAGCATGTGTGTTTATGTGGGTGCCAGTGATGTGGAGACTAGAGGTTGATGTTGGGTGCCTTCTTTCTGTACCTTATATACTGGGACAGGGTCTATCACTGGAACCCAGAGCTTGCCTGATGACTGAACTAGTCCAGCTCGTTTGCTCTGGAGATCCGGTCTCTACCTTCTGAGTGCTGAGACTAAAGGCTGCAATTCTTGTCCCACGTTTGCGTGGGGATTATGTATCCATGCTCTAGTTCTCACATTTGCACTACAGGTGCTTTAGCTGGTGAGTCTTACCCTCTTCAGCGTCCTTCTATTTAAGATGTGTGTTGAGGTACTAGATGGCTCATTGGTTGAGAGCAGTTGTTGCTCTTGCAGAGAATTTGGGTTTAGTTCCCAAATACTCACATGGTGGCTCATAATCATCTATAGGTCCAATTTCAGAGGAGCTGAAACCCTCTTAACCTTTGTGGGCATCAGGTAAGCACATATGCACAGATATACATGCAGATAAAACACAAAATATTATAAACATAATAAAAGGTGTCTTGAGAGTATCAGTCTCTAGATATGCCTTGGTGTGAGTCCAGCACAGTAGTAATCATAAGGTTAAATTATCTGACTGCAAAGAAATTATAATAGTGGTTCTCAATCCGTAGTTTGCAACCCTCTTGGGAGTTTAAATGACCTTTCTTAGGGATCTTCTAAGACTGGGAAAACATTTACATTATGATTTATAACAGTAGCAAAATTACAGCTAAGTAGCAACAAAAATAATTAGGAAGCCACAATAAATTTAATTCAGCCACTGAATTAAAAGATTCCCCCCCATTTTGGTGTGTGTGTGTGGTGTGTGAATGAATTTGATATTGTTGAAAAGATTGGGATTTCTGTTAGCTGCTATTTAATTTGTTCAAACTTCTGATGTCCAATATTAAAAAACAAAACACAGCAGAGGATGCTGAGTGGTGGTTGCACAGGCCTTTAATCCCAGCACTTGGGAAGCAGAGGTAGGTGGATCTGAGTTCAATGCCAGCCTGGTGTGCAGAGTTCCAGGACAAGGGCTACACAGGAAACCCAGAAGAATGTCAACATTTATAAATCAAGGAAAGAGGAAAGTAAAGGTATATAAATTTAAGACAAGGAAAGTGCAAATAGTGCAGCAGAAACATTAGATTCAGGGTCAGCTATATTCTGCTTCTCTTAAATGGAAAGCTGCCTACAACTCCATTCCCTTTGTTGACAAGACTAGACAAAAGAATTCTTTTCATTGACCTTGACACTAATCTGTTCCCCTTTTGTCCTAGTTCAGAGACTCATTCTTTGATGTAGGAACTCATTGTATACCTAAACATTCTTAAACTCAAATCATTTTAGGCTTGTGGATTTTAGTTTCTTTTTATCTTGTGTATTACAATGTTCCCAGTATTCATAGCTTCTCCCAGCATTTGGTTCAATTTGTATCTGGAAGGCTTGTCTCAAATTCATTACCATAAATTTTGTTTTGCAAAGTTACTAGTAAACATGAATGTTCTTGAAGTTTACATATATTGGGGAACAGGAAGTAGAAGGGAAGAGTGAGGAGGACTCTTTTATAATGGAGCACTGGGCTCTTTAAGGAATTTTTGTATTTTCAATTGATTATCATAGATAGAAATTACTGACTCTTGGTACTTAAGCTCACCCACTTTCCTGTCAGTGTTCGAATGCTTTTCAACTCCTCAATCCTAACCTTTGCCTCACTGTGAAGCAGAATAAAAACTGATACTCAGTGGGAGGGGTTGGTACTTTCCTTGGATTAGAATTTTAGTTCTCTACGACTCAGTCCAATGGCCCTTTCTTGTCTGTGACAAAATGCTTTTCTCTGTGGCCTTTGGAATTGTCTTTTGTTTCACAATGATTTTATTTACCTTGTGGTGAGTTTTTACTTCCCAAATTTGTGTGTCATCCTCTTGTAGGGGCCGTGCTAATACTCTCTGGATCACTTGGATTTTAGCCTAAAATGTGCTGCCAAAAGGAGCACGGTTTGATAAGTTTCTTAGTGGTTATTGGACTCAGCGCCCAAGTAGGTCCTTATTAAAAAATTTTTTATAAGTATTTTAGTATATTTACATTTTTCTTTTTACTTTTCTTGATTATGGACCTAAAATTTGGTTTTTGCTGTCTTTCAATCCTTTTATATACTTCTCAGTCCACTGATGTTTAGCATATGAGATGCTGCCATTACTTCAAAGAACTGTTTCCTATTTGTGCCTTCAGCCCTTAAAGGAACAAGCTTCTTATTTAAGGGCCAAGGTAATCAGTTATTTGAAGGTTCCAGTTACAAGGTACTTCTTAAGAAAGCATGCTGTTGTATGTGCCTTCTCTGTCCTCCAAATCCAAACAGAAGGTCTGGAAGTGTTGAGTTTATGTATGAGTCTGGTACCTACCTATCTTCTTGTAGATTGTGAATGTCATATTTCTTTGGAATTTCTTATTTACTGTTTGAAGGGAAAAGGTGGAGGGGATGGGAAATGGAAGACGGGCGCATTGGAGGAGCAAGGAGGCGAGTGACAACATTTTAGTCAAAAACTTCACACTTCCTAATGGTGCCTATCTTTTGTTGGGCTCCCATCTGGCACCTGTTTACCTATATCACCGTAAACTTAATTTCTGGGGAAGGATGAGGAATGAGCTGGCTGTACTGGATGGTAGAGAAGACTCTGGTATGTTATTAATGAAGTCTTTTAAGTAATGTTTTTAATTCTGCCCCTCATCTAGACTCCTGAAGTTCCAAAGCCTTTCTGGAATTCGTGCTTGATAAAACCTGGCAGGAGTTTGAGGGTTTGCTGGAGGCATTTACAAGGGTTGTTTGTGTTTAAATAATTTGTCTGCGTCTCAGGCGCAAAATACATCTATATACCCTTTAGTTTAGAACTAAATAAATTAGTGTGTAATGTGTTTGGAATAGCGCTGACTGCAGCGCTATTTTTTTTTATTTTATTTTATTTTATTTATTTTTTTTAGTATATTTAAAACACCGAATGAGATATTGCTCCTGTCTTAAGATTTTGGTAGTGTATGTGATCTGAGTTACTTCAATCCTTAAAGCAGTGCTTGGGACAAGGAGCAGGATACAAGAAAAACACGACAATTGAAGTCTAATATTTACAATTAGTTTTGCTTTCTCAAACTTTTTTTTTTTCTTGGTAACTTTGGACACTCGGCAAAATATCCACAGCCCCTGAAGCTATGCAGTTCAATGCCCTGTTTACAAGGACAGCACATTTAAAGGTTCCTTCTATGTAAAATGGACAGGATGATGCAACTAAAAATGCTTCCGAGTGGCGTTTGGAACCTGATGGCTCTCGATTTTTATTTTGCTAAAAATACCCAAACCTGAGACACAAATCTGTTTCAGCATCCAAGACTCAGTGCAATTGAGACCCAACCCTAGACCCGCACCTGCTGGCTGGGAGCTCAGGTTTCCGTCATTCTGGTAGCAGAAGCCGGCTGCCCTCAACAAATATGGTCGCTGTGGTGCCGCCTGGGACTCAAACTCAAGCTCACCCGGCCGGAACCACGTAATGCCGGAGGCGGGACTCAGCAGGCGGAGTGCCTCTCAGCAGAGCAAGGTGAGGGCTGGCTGGTGAGCTGTCCCTGCATACTGCCTCTGTGTTCCCTCGCCATGTGCGCGTGGGGTCTGGCGCTGCTGGTGAGGACCGGGGACTGAGGGAGTGAGTGGGGAATAGAGGGAGGTGGAGAGGGAGGGCATGGGCCGCGTGTCCGGGCAGGAAGGGTCAGGTCTGCGTCTTCCCTACTCTGGCCTCTAAGCACTAGGCCAGCTGGAGCCTACTTGATCCGGACTTGTTGGATCAGGCCCAGCTGTGCAGGTGGACGGACCGAGATGGGAACCATACTCACGGAGAAGCACTTCGCCCCTGGCTCTCACACCTTGTCATCATAGTTCTACAGCCAGGCTAGCCATCTGGTGTGTTCTTCTGAGTCTTTCCAGCTTTTCCTTCAGAATGGGAACAGGAGGCCAGTTGTTTGACCCCTTTGTTCTGTTAAAACATTGCTAAATTGACATCACATGCAGAAATCTGACAGTCTTGACTGCTTGACATCTAAACTCTGGAAATCAAGAGGCAACTCCTTAAAAGACTGTCAATCCGGGCGCGGTAGTGCCCACTATTAATCCCAGTATTTGGGAGGCAGAAGAAGGTGGATTTCTGTGAGGTCAAGGCCAAGCTGGTCTACATAGTAAGTTCCAGGACAGCCAGGGTTATATGGAGAAACACTGTCTCAAAACAAAAATAAACAAGCACCCCCCCCCCCAAAAAAAAAAAACCCAACAAACCCCAAGCAAGAAAACAAAAATCATCTACTGAAGGAGTAAGAGGTGAGAGATCCTAGTATGGCTAGTTTAGGAGAGACTCTTGTTTGGACAGTTTGTGGATTTTTAATGTTAAGCTGTTGTTTTTACGTTTAAAAAATCAGTTCTTTGAGAACTTCATATCATATGTTTGGTTCATAGTCACTGTGGATGCCCCAAGTAGTCCCATATCCACCCCTCCTTCAAGACTGCTTTGTACTACCCAAATAGTCTCGGATGTGTGGTCTTCCACTGAAGAGTGGGGGACATAATAGAGCCCACATTCCTAGAAAAAACTGTCTTTTCCTCCCCCAGCAGCTCAAAATTGTCAATAGTTGCCTGGGGGATTGTGGGTCCAGTTCCCCTTTCTATGCTGACTTGGGCTTGCACAGGTTTGGTGCCTGCTGTGGCCAGAAGAGGCTTCATTGTAGTCGTCTACCACCACCTTCCTTCTTTTCACGATGATCCCTGAGCTTTCTGAGAATAACTGATGTGTGTTACATATGTCCCTTTTAGGACTAAGAGTTATATGTAGTCTTTTAGTCTCTGCACTTAGGCCAGTTGTGGGTATTAATAACTGTTAATAACCATCTACTGTAATAGAAGCCTCTCCATTGAGGGTTGAGAAATACAGTCATCTATGTGGATAGTAATAAGTCAGTTTTATACGGTCTGTCTAGCAGCAGAAAGTGATAAGCTTTTTACCCTAGAGCCTATGACTTCCCAAGCATAGGTTCTTAGCCTAATAATGATGCCAAGCAAGTATGGGTTTCATCCTGTGGACTGTCTCTTAAATCTAAATGTTGTGTTTATAAAAAGATGAAGAGGAGAGGAATATGGATGTGTAGTCAGGTATGGGGGAAGGAGGTGCCTCCGTGGGCTGAGGCATCCCTTCCCCCTGAGGGTATAGTATAGAATAGAATTTATTCAGGGCATGGGGAAGGGAGTTGAGAGGGTAGGAGAGAGAGAGAGAGAGAGAGAGAGAGAGAGAGAGAGAGGAAAAAGAAGAAAGAGGAGGAGGAGGAAGAGGAGTTGGCTGGCATGAGCAGGTGGAGAGAGGGGGAAGGGGAACGGAGAGAGAGGGGAAAGAGGACAGAGGGAGATCAAGAAGGCAAGAGCAAAAGTGAGTGGAAGGGGTAAGCAGCCCCTTTTATAGTGAGTCAGGCATACTTGGCCATTGCCAGGTAACTGTGGAGTGGAGCTTAGACAAAATGCTAGCACCAACCATAAAGTGGCTTGTTACTCCCATAATACTTGTGCTCCTAGTGTACTGATGGGCATGTTTTGCCAGGCCAGTCATAATTGTAACTCCAAGGATTCATAGCTAGATATTATTGTAGATTGCTTTTCTCTTCTGTTAGCCTGCATAATACCTTGCAGAACTATGAGAATTAGCCGGTAGGGATGAAGCTTCTAGGTCTGTACGAGTTCCATTTCTCCGTGGCCTATGATGCAAATTGCAGTAGGGTCTTAACCATCAAGTTCTAGATGGATTGGCAGTACCCCATTATGTTTGGATATCTATGGAGCCTCGATGACCAGCAACGCCAAAAGATAACCCATTTCTGACACTGGGAATTTTATTTGTTAGCCTCGCATCTAGTAGCTACATTGTTTTGCTCTGTTGTAAGGTAGTTCCACTTTAATTCTTAGTGTGTGTGTGTGTCTGTGTTGAGAGGTCCTTAGTGTTACTTCTCCTTTCTACACTTCCTCCTCTACCATATTCTTCACACTCACCCCAGTTTAGCCATTCCTGTTCCATTTAACCCTTTTCACCAGTGTGTTTTCTTTCTTCCCTTAAAAAAAACCCTCTCTGTGACCTGTTAGTAATGTTCTGATCTCCATGGATATGTTTTCAGTTCTTTATACATTTTAGACACTAACTCTATCAGGTGTATAGATGATAGATATTTTTCCTATTCTGTGGGCTGCCTCTTTACTCAAGTAATGGCCATTTTTTTGCTATCTAGAAACTTTTTTAGTTTCAAGTTTCACTTATTAGTTGTTGTTCTTAACCTCAGTGCTATAAAGATCTTGTTCAGAAAGTCCTTTTCTATGACAATGGCTTCTAGTATGTTTTATACTTTTTTCACCTCTATCAGAGTTAAGATATCAGGTCTTAGGTTGAGGTCCTTGATCCAGTTGGAGTTATGTGTAAGGTGAGAAATGAGGATCCGGTTTCTTTCTCCTACATTAGCTGTTCAATTTGACTAGCACCATTTGGTGAAGATGCTTTATTTTCTCCAGTGTGTTTAGTTGACTTCTTTGTCAAAAATCAAATGGCTTGAGGAGTTCATTTATGGGCCTTTATTTTCCATTGATCAATGAAGTTTTTGTTGTTGTTTATTTTATTTTGTTTTAAATAATACTATGCTGTCGTTGTTACTAGAGGTCTTGTCCTAGTTAGGGTTTTACTGCTATGAATAGATACCATGACCAGGGCAACTCTTATAAGGACAACATTTAATTGGGGCTGCTTACAGGTTCAGAGGTTCAGTCCATTATCAAGGCAGAAACATGGCAGCATCCAGGCAGGCAGAGTGCAAGAAGAACTGAGAATTCTACATCTTCATCTGCAGACTGCTGGCAGAATACTGGCTTCTAGGCAGCTAGAGTGAGAATCTTATAACCCACACCTATAGTGAAACATCTATGTCCAACAGGTCATACCTTCTAATAGTGCCACTCCCCAGGCCAAGCATATACAAACCATCACAGGTCTGTAGTATAACTTACTGAAATCTGAGATGTTACCTTCAGCCATTCTTTGTTGTTTAGGATTGTTTTGCTATCCTGGGTTTTTTGCAGTTCCACATGAAATTTAAGATTGTTTTATCAAGTTCTGTAAAGAATTGTTTTGGCAAGGTGATGGAGAGTGTGATGAATATAAGTAGTTTGCTGTTGGTAGGACAGTCATTTTCACAATAGTAATCCCAGCAACCCTTGATGGTCTTTCCAACTTCTGGTATCTCCAATATCTTTTTTCATTGTCGAAACTTTTTTTTTTGTTTATTTAATTAAATTTTTCTCATACAGTTTATTTTCATCATAGTCTTTCCCCTCACAGACATGCCTTCCCTCCACTCCCATCTAACTTTATGGTCTTGCCTTGGAGTTTGAATGGTATACAAAGTGTCACTCCATTGAAGAAAATGGATATTCCCTCTCCCGGCAGAAATAAATTGCAAATAGCTTCTTGCTAAGGGGTGGAACTTTGTGCCCTTCTCCATGACGGTTTTTTGTTTTGTTTTCTGGTTTGATTTTATGTAGGTCTTGTGCATGTTGTCATAGTCTCTGTACTGATAAAGGTTAGGATTAGAGATACAGTCAACCTTCTGTGGGAGGTACTCAGTACTTTTCCTCAGGCAGTAAGTACTGGTGGAATTGGCGATATGAGTCTTGGATCCCTGCCCCGAGAGGGGTCCAGAAGACAGGAATTCATGATCCTTAGATGAGTCTCAGGAGTAGGTAGAGTTTTTTTTTTTCTAAGATTTATTTATTTATTTTATGTATATAAGTACACTGTAGCTATCTTCAGATACATCAGATGAGGATCCTCTTACAGATGGTTGTGAGCTACCATGTGGTTGTACTCTTAACCGCTGAGCCATCTCTCCAGCCTAAGGATTAGGTAGAGTTATTAGTTTGGGTCTAATGCCCCTCCCTAGAGAGAGGTAGTCATGTTTTGGGGATGGGTGTAGTTGGATTCATGGGCCTGGTGTCTGCCTAGAGGAGTGACCAGGTGTGCACATCAGAGATGTATAGAGCTGGCTAGGGTGGGCATAGTTGAGTTAGTAGGGGAAATGTAGCATATCCATGGAGTAATGGAGGTGAGAGGGCTTTCAGGAGGAATGGATGGGGATAGTGGCAGGAGTTGCTAGCTCCCTACATGAAGGAGGTATATGGGACAAGGTGCTGGAAGGCAGGCAGGACACTTGCTCCTTAGGCACGTTGCAGGAATGAATGGAGTCGTTGGTGTGGATCCTTGGTTAGGGGGTCGCTTGTAGTTGTAGGTACCATCTGATGCCTGCCTGCTGGAGAGACCAGATGTAGGCAGTAATGTGAGTGGAGTTGGCTGCAGCGGGTGGGATTGAGGTGGGGATGGGGACAGTCTAGGCTCCTACGGGCAAGGCCTTTTGGCAGGGATGGGTGTTGGGGTTCCCCAGTTGGAGGAGTGTATGAGCAGCTATTTTAAAGCTTTAATCTTGATGTTTGGAATCTTAAAATTTTCAGTAGTTGGATAGTAAAACTAATTATTGATAGAGATACAAAACACATTGCCAAACTCCTGTTTTATTTCATTTTGTTTATTTCCTGACATAGGACATGGTGTGGATCCCATAGTCTAAAGAAGTGAACGTCTAAGCAAGTGTCAGAATCCAGCACATTTCAGGAAGAGCTCAAACGTACAGCTTTGTTTAGCTGTCAAAAGGAGAGAGGCTTTCCCCAAATCCCATACACTGAAGCCCAGGTTCATATTCTCAAACTTCATAAACACTGTTGCTAGACTGGACTTTCTAATCATCCTAACAGTAGCAGACATTGACATTTGCCTCATTTTTTATGAAAGGAATAATGCCGTCAGCATGTCTGCACACTCCATGCTCTCTGAAAGAATCACCATGGCCAAGGAGCTGATCAAAAGAGCAGAATCACTTTCTCGGTCAAGAAAAGGTGGCATAGAAGGCGGTGCAAAGCTGTGCAGCAAACTGAAGGCAGAACTAAAATTCTTACAGAAAATAGAGGCTGGGAAGGTAGCTATTAAAGAATCTCATTTACAAAGCACAAATCTAACACACTTGAAAGCCATTGTGGAATCTGCAGAGAACCTGGAAGAAGTTGTTAGTGTTCTTCGTGTTTTCGGCTACACGGATACCTTGGGAGAAAAGCAGACTCTGGTGGTGGATGTCGTAGCTAATGGAGGTCATACTTGGGTCAAAGCCATTGGCCGAAAGGCTGAAGCACTGCATAACATCTGGCTGGGCAGGGGCCAGTACGGCGACAAAAGCATCATTGAACAGGCTGAAGACTTCCTCCAGGCCAGTCGACAGCAACCAGTGCAGTATAGTAACCCTCACATTGTCTTTGCATTTTACAACAGTGTCTCCAGCCCCATGGCAGACAAGCTGAAAGATATGGGCATATCTGTAAGAGGAGACATTGTAGCGGTCAACTGTCTGTTAAATCACCCTGAAGAATTCCAGCTGAGCGAGAGTGAGTCAGATGACGAGGGCCAAGAACTTCTGCAGGTGACAAGAGTAGACCGAGACAATGTCCTGGCACATGTTGCCTTTCCAACAGAGATCAAGGTTGATGTGTGCAGAAGAGTCAATCTGGACATTACCACTTTAATCACATACGTCTCTGCCATGAGTTATGGAGGCTGCCACTTCGTCTTCAAAGAAAAAGTGCTCACAGAGCAAGCGGAGCAAGAGAGGAAAGAACGGGTTCTACCTCAGCTGGAAGCATTTATGAAGGACAAGGAATTGTTTGCCTGTGAATCTGCTGTCAAGGATTTTCAGTCTATTCTCGATACCCTAGGGGGACCTGGGGAGAGAGAGAGGGCCGCTGTACTAACTAAACGAATCAGCGTGGTGCCAGACCAGCCTTCTGAGCGTGCCTTGAGACTAGTGGCAAGTTCAAAAATTAATAGCCGTTCCTTAACAATTTTTGGGACAGGAGATACCCTGAAAGCCATCACAATGACTGCCAATAGTGGTTTTGTCAGAGCTGCCAACAACCAGGGTGTTAAATTCAGTGTGTTCATTCATCAGCCTAGAGCACTTACTGAGAGTAAAGAGGCCTTAGCAGTGCCCTTACCAAAAGACCACACCGATGATAGTGCACACTAATGCTATCCTTTAAGTGTTGTCATGGAAATACATTATTTATACCAAAGGCTGGCCTTCCCATCTATAATGAGAGAAAAAAGTTTATAGTAAATATAATATTTAGAACTGTTTAAGTAGAGGTATTTTGTGTTTCATCTATTTAAGGTCTATAAATTAGAAAAAAACCCCAAGAGACAGTCTTATTTATCTCTGCGTTACATCGCAGACTACCTTGTAGCAGGTAAGGACAGAAGTACATCTACGCTAGGCTTTTAGCTATCTTGTGATGAATTTGTTTGCCTCAGTAGGGCTGCAGCCCCCACTACAGGTAATCACATTTTATGGGATATGGCTACATGATTCTTGAATTCATTAAATACCTGGAGAAAACTCTGAGGCCTGTTTTTCATTGTATTATATTTGTCAGTCGATTAAAGGTGGGGGATAATAATTATTCCAGACCCTAAAGTCACTGCTTGTTATTAGTGGAAAGAAAATCCTAAAAAAAATTTAAAACTAAAACTAATGCTAATAAAAATTTTAGAACTTAAACTAAATCTAAAATTCTTACAGAAAATAGAGAATATTTTTAAATTTCAAAATTTTAAAAAACAATAGACACAGCCTGGTGGGTATGTTTATAGAGTTTAGAATGCATATGGAATGAAAGTGAACTTTGATCTGTTGGGTCTCATTCATTTATTGATATACCACTTGTCTTAGCTGGGATTACGACTGCAGCAAGTTGGAGAGGAAAGGAGGATCTCTTTGTCTTACATATCCTGAGTCACAGTCGATTGAGGGAAGTCAAGGCAGGAACTCAAGTTGGGTGGGACCTGGAGCAGGAGTTGATGGAGAAGCCATGAGCTAGCCAGCACACCACTGTAAAAACAAATTAGTGTTCCTAAGCTCAGCCTAGAACTCTGAAGGTATACATTAATATGAACAAGTTGAAAATGCATTTTTTTTAAAACTCAGATTTTATTGTTTAAGTCCAAACAACCCATTATTACAAGCATTTGAATTATTAAAAACTACCTTTCCTATTCTGTTAGCCTTAGCGAGTGATAATTAATTACATCACTCAGGAAACGGTGATGGAGACAGTGAATGAGAGAGAGCTGCAGGCAATTAAAGGTAAGTTCTACGACTACAGTGCACTCCGTACTTTATCATTTGCAAGAAAACAGATTCACGAAGTGAGTATATATTTTCCTAAAAACTGAGAATCTGAGTGTAGCATTGTCTTTACTAAGGAGTTAGTATTGGGGTTTGGGTATTAGCAGCCGATACTGTGCCAGCTTTGCTTGAGTTACAAGAAGGGAAACTTGGGTTCAAGCAACGACTTTGAGATGAAGTTTGGTTGTCAGGATCTAGAAACACTAAAATGAATGCGAAATTAAATGTAGTGGCACTTCTCTGGGAAGAGACTACTAAACAGATTTCCCTCAGGAAGAGCTGAATTAAATTTCAAGTTTACTGTGGGGAGGTATTGTCTAGTTGTAGAAACGAAGTTTACAAATTTGAGTACCTATTTAAGGGTCTGGTTCTCAACTTTTGGGTTGTGGTTTCTTTGAGGTGGGAGTTGAACCACCCTTTCACACAGGTTGCCTAAGAAGATTGGAAACATATTCATAAGAGTGGCAAAATTATACTTAGGAAGTAGCGGTGAAAATAATCTTATGGCTGGGAGTCACCACAGCATGCACTGTATTAAGAGGTTGTAGCATTAGAGAGTTGAGAATTACTGATTAAAGGTGTTAAAGCACTTAGTACCAAACATTATTAGAATATTTTGCTATGCAACATCAGGTAATTATGAGGAACACTTAGACTGAATGGAGGTTAAAATGTAAATATAATGTATTAAATTATATTGAAAGTACTCTTGAGTACAAATTAAGGAAGTAATTTTTGAACTGGGGTCAGAGGTCAAAAGGGATTGATGCTTGATGCTTTCACAGGTGAAACCTTATAAAGTGTGTAAATGAAAAAAAGTGGTCAGAGAGTGTGAGCATGAGGGCCTGGTAGTAGACTAGACCAGAGAAATGGAAATTTTTAAAAGGTAGTCAAGATTGGCTTAAGGTCATATTCGATCTCTTAAGAAGACAACAAAAAGCTGTGGTATGAAGAAATATATTTTAAGGAAGATGTGGCAATAACTGTGGCCAGTGTAAGAATATTGGGACATATAGATGCATGCTTTGTTCATAGCATCACTCACGTGGTGTTAAGATCATCTAGTATTTATTGAGGGTCTGCCATCTGCTACCTGGCAGAGAGGAGGGCTAGAATATAAAAACACTTGTATTTAAGAAGGGAGCTTGCTGTTGCTGTCTTCTGGGAATCAGTTCCTAGGAACTTGGAATCCCTGTCAACTAAAAAATTAACAGCCATGGCATTCTGAAGAAACTGCTGTCTGAAGTGGCCTTATCTGTGGCTCAACCAAACACCACTGTCTCCAGGCATCCAGAATTACAGTTTTAACAATCTAATAAATTCAAGAAACAGATGTGGTCCTTTAGTGAGGCACTAGGCCCTGGAATGTAACAAATTGCTCTCTTTGAAACTGTTCTCTGCAGCCTACCCCATACACCAAAGGCTTAAGTTGACTGAAGAGATCAATTCAAAGGTAAAAAATGATGGGAATTACAACAAGAATGTCCAGTTAAATAGCCAGTTAAAACCATGTTAGAAAGTAAAGCAAATGTCTAAAACATTGTGAAGGTGAAGATAAACAAAAATAACCCATGGTTGTACTAGGAAAAGCGATAGTGTTGCCCAGATCCTGGACTAAGCACTCTGACACCAGTGAGCATGGAAGGAAACGGCAGTGGTAGATTGAAGCCACAGGAGCTCCTGAAAGGCCTCGATGCCGGACACAGGTTGTATTCTCATTTTATACTCTAAGCCAGTGGTTCCTAGCCTTCCTAATGCTGTCACCCTTTAATACATTTTCTCGTGGTGACCCTCAACCATAAATTATCTTCATTGCTGCTTCATAACTGTAATTTATGTGATTTACCAGTTATGAATTGTAATATAAATATCTGATATGCAGGATATCAGATATACAACCCCTGTGAAAGGGTTTTGTTCAACCCTCAAAGGAGTCATGGCCCACAGGGTGAGAACTGCTACTCTAAAACCACAGGGCACAGTAGCAGTCAGCAGCCTGTGAAGAACAATGACCCATTGTTTCGGCTGTTTTTCCAGGTCATTCTGTTGTTGGTAACAAGTAAAGTCATGCTTGGCAAATAGGCAGTGTTTTAAGTAAATCACTAAATAAATCAATAAACTGCTATCCAATAATGGGTCTTTTCAGTAGACAAAAGTAAACTTATGTTTAAAAATCACATTTCTAAAAAGATAACCTAAAATGTTAAGTATTAAGAACTAACTTGAGGCTGAGAAATGGGGGTTCAGGGGTCAGCAGGTAAAAGTGCTAGCTGTGCATGCCTGAGAGAGTTTGATCTAAGGACCTACATAAGCCAGGTGTTGCTGTATACACTATAGTCCCAACCCTTCTACAGAAAGATGAGAGGGAGAGACAGAAAAATCACAGAAGCTCACAGGCTTCTCATCTTGGAGAACAGCTCAGTAACAGGCAACAGGAGACCCCTTGACTCAACAAGGTAGAAGGTGATAACTCATTCCCAGAAGTTGCATTATGTCCACTACACTTACACAATGACATGCTTTTACACACACACACACACACACCATACACATACAATTCAAAAACAAAATGAAGAAGAAATCATTTCCAAATGAGGTGTGAGGAAAGAGAATAATGCAGTCCATATAGGAAAAAGTTAAGTCAAAAGAATTCCTAAAGAAGCCTAGAGATCAAAGAGCAGGAGGAAAGAGAACCTCACTGCGAGAACTTTGGAGAAGATTAATGATGGGTGAATACACTATTTTGGTAAGTTTAGAAATGCCATTTTACCGTGCAGGACTGTACTCCAAGCCAAATCATTGCCATCAGGTGTTCTCGTCCCAGTTAGGCTTGGTGACTGTTGATTTCTCATAGAACGAAGGAACCAGGTGGGTCATGGGATCCTCACTGGAGTATCCATCCAACCCTCCCAGCCAGTTGGGTGCAATCCATGCATGCCCTGACTGATCTAGCCTTGGAGTCTCTGAGAGAGGTTGGGGGAGGGGACTTTCTCTATACAGTCATGAGGAAGGCATCATTCTTGCTGGGCGCAGGCCTTCTAAGGTCGCTGTTTTAAGATCATCTAAAGCCACTGCCTCACTCATTGCTCTGTAAGTAAGCCTAATGAACTCATAGGTTTTCCAAGGTGAACTATGTTAGAATCTAAGTTAAGTTTGTCATTGGAACCTTTGTGTGTGTGTGTGTGTGTGTGTGTGTGTGTGTTTAAGGGACAGGGGCATTTTTTTTTAGTCCTCCTCAAAGTGAAAATTCTTGAAACACATTAAAACATGATTTTCTTAGGAAATACGAATTAGAATCACGGAAGGAATATAAAACCAAAAGAAATAACTGAAATCATTTTAAAAGTAGGTAAGCAATCTTCTCCCCAAATTACGAGGATTAGTTAGCTTCATCAAGTAAGTTTTTAGTTTTAAATATCAAGTGACTCCTGCTTTAAAAGTAATATGGTGCACATCTTAAATGAGGCTTCAATAACTAACAGAGAGAGGACAGGATCTCGAGAGGCACCTGTGCTGGTTGTCTGAGCATCACTGTACTGGAAATGTTTTCAAATTTATTTTCTAGAATATGAACTTAGGTCTGATACCTAACCCTGGCAACATGGTATAAACCAGAAAATGTAACACACTATCATTTGAGAATATAAATCTCAGATAAAAACAAAAACTTCACCAGTGGGAACCTTGTTCCCAGGAGAAAAACAGGGCAGAGTATCCATCCTTAGCAATTGGCTAATCCTACCAATCAGGATTGGTTTTCATCATGAAATAGAATTAAGAGTTGGCTTGTTTATGGCTAAAATCCCATATAGGGAACAGAGGAAATTCTGAGTATATGGGGTCTTGAGTAACTGTGTATTGGTGACTTGGCCACAACCTTTTCAGGACCCTGGCTTCAGCCCTCCCCACTTAGATACACAAGTGTGGATGCTGATAGTGTGATCAGAAAATGGCTCCCCTCCCCCAGTGTTTACATCCTGAAGATTGTTCCCCTACAGAGTCTGCTTCTATGGATATTAGCTAAAGCTGTCCCCTTGTTCCAGATGACCACCATAAACCCTACCTCCTTGTTGATCTGAATGTAGTAGCCCCTTCCCCTTGCTCAGATTAATGCAGTAATTCTGCTCGCCTGTTCAACACAAAGCTTCCGAGCTTTGGTTTTACCATCATAGAACCTAGCTTCTCTGTGTGTCTGTGTGTTTGTTTTTTCTCCATTTCCTCAACACTCCAGTCAGGTCCAAGTCCCTGAGAATGTGCAGGGATATGATACTCCAAGGATGTGACTTTTGTTCTTAAATCTAGAACCGTAGGAATCCTGGAGCCTCTATGAAAGAGGATAATGTATACTTTGTCCAGTTACACAGCATGTAAATCTGATCACAGTAGTTTAGAGTGATAGAAAAACAAGCCGGAGAGAAACCGAAAGTTCCAGCTGGTTATATAGAGTCCTAATCTTAATAGCATCATGAGAGATTCCTAGGTAAATAAAATGTGTATAAAACTTGGACTCAACCACTACCAGTCACATGACATAGACATGAAAAACTTGAAAAGACTTGTTTCCAAATACAGATTCCAATAAGATTATGTTTTGATTGGCTAAATTTACAGTGAGAACTTGTAGAAGCATATAGAAGGAAACTTGCCACCACAGATAGAGTGGGAACATATGTAGTATGCACACATGCATGTGTGTATGTATGGGAGATGGCACAAGACTATACATATACACACATAGAATTTATAAGTATGTCTTTATATAAAATATAGCAAAAGATGGGTTTATAGTCTTTGAAGTGTTCCCCATTTAGAGTTTTGGGAAAAAAACAGAAATATTCAAAGTGGCTACCATACTTCTTACAACCAAACATTGAATGCAGTCAAGAAGGAACGTGTGGTTCCTATGTTCAGCTAGTGTGTTTCCTGATTCTTGACTCCAGATTGAGACAGACATTATGTAGGGGTTGAGTTGAGGCATCTGATGGGAAGAACTTTTCTTAAGGAGATGTAGAGAATGCTGCCCCAGGAAAACTGGAAAAAACACAGAGATGAACCAAGCAAGCGTTCCTTTCAAATTGACAGTCCAACAATTTTCTCTGTTGTGTGAGAATGGGAAAAGGCCTGAGAGTATGCTACCAGGAAGGAAAATCTCCCCTGACCCCTCCTTCGTGAAAGTCACTGAGGGAAAACCATTTCCTGTGTATACAAATAAACTATTAGAGAAAAGAGAAGACTTAGAAACAGTAATGGGAAATGCTATCTATCAGGACTCCTGAGAATAGACTACTTCTCCCTAAAATGGAAGGCTCTGAAATAAATCTTTAAGAAGTAGAGTACTAGCTTCTTGTCACTCTGACAAAATGCCTGAAAAAAAATCTACTTGGAGGAAAGATTTATTTTGGCTCCTCATTTGCAAGCTTTAGTGTGATAGTTAACGTTATTGCCTCAGGACTGTGGTAGTGCAGAACATTGTGGCTGCTGGAGTGTATGACAGATGGAGCTGCTTACCTTATAGTAGCCAAAAGTGAGGAGGAAAGAGGAGGGAAATAGAGGGAAAGAAGGGATATATATATATATAACTATATATATATATATATATATATATATGTGATAAGGAGGTGGATAGAGAGAGAGGGAGGAAGGAGAGAGAAAGGCAGACATAAATAGATAGATAGATAGATAGATAGATAGATAGATAGATAGATAGATAGATAGACAGAGATCAGAAGAGAGAACAACACTGGAAGTAGTTTGTCCTCTTGAGTTCGTTGTTTCTGCTGCTCTCCCTACTCCAGACAAAATGTCCCAAGAGCTTCTGAGATGCTCCTGTCTGCCCCCTCATCTTGCCACCTGAGTGGTGGGGTTACAGATGCTTAGTCTTTTTCTTGTGTGTTCCTGGTATTGAGCTCAGGTTGCCATGTTTTGTTGCTAAATACTTTCATGTACTTAGTCATCTTGCTGTCCTGGCCCTCCTAGTTCCTTTGTTTATTTTTTAAAAAGAATTTCAGACTTTATTCATTTTTAATTTTATGATTATGGGTATTTTGCCTACAAGTTGTCTGTGTACCAGATACATGTAGAGCCCCTAGAGTCCAGAAGAGAACATGGAATTCCCTGGAACTGCAGTTACAGAGATTGTTAGCTACCATGTGGGTGCTAGGAATTGAACCCAGGACCTCTAGAAGAGCAGTCAGCACTCTTCTGAGCCATCTCTCCAACACTGTTCATTTTTTTTTCTTATTTTATTTAGGTTAGCTAATTGGGAAACACCTCTAATTGTATGGGCATATTGTTATTGAGCATTACCAAACGTATAAAGCCTTTGATTAATCCTTAAGCTTTAGAGTCTCATTTTTTACCAGGCCCACGTGGATGGCAGGATGGTCTGGGCACAACCCAGCCTTGTAGAGACAGCGTGGAAGATTGACAGAGCCATCTTCCACGCTGGCGTCTTGCATGTGGCAGGGCTGGTATTTCTGGCTGGCCGTTTCTAGCTGCGGTGCGCACATGGCCTCTGGCTGTGGAACATGGTAGCTGAGCTAGGCAGAGCTACTGCAGCTTAAATAGTTGGCTTGACTACTGGTCATTTTAAATAATTATCTAACTATTGCAACAAGGAAGCATCAGGGATCTTCCTGTCTCTGTTGCTCTGGTGCTGGAGCTGCAGGTGTACTGTCACATTGGCTTTGAAATGTAGGTTCTGGGTTCTCATACTTGTAAAGCAAGCATTGAGCCATCTCCATAGCCCAACCAGACATCTTTTAGCAGTATGTAAGTAACAAAACAAACAACTTATGGTAATACTTTTAGGCTCTATATTTTAAGCTATCTCACCTACTCCAGTGGCTTCCTCACTGTGAATCCTACAAGTCCTACAAATGTAACACATGTGGTCTATTCATGATAGTATTATTGATTTCTCTCAACAGCTGGTATGAGAAAGCAGAGGTCCCTCATTGACCTTCTTTGCTTAGCCTGTTATAGTGATATATATTCTCTCTCTCTCTCTCTCTCTCTCCCTCCCTCCCTCCCTCCCTCCCTCCCTCCCTCTCTCCCTCTCTCTCTCTCTCTCCCCCTTCCTCTCTCCCTCCCTCCTTCTCTCCTTCCCATTCCCACTCTCCTTTTCCCTCCCTTCCCCTTCTACCTCCCTTTCCCTCTTTCTCCCTCCCCCTCTCTTATTCCCTCCCTTTCTTTTTTCTTTTTTTCTTTTTTTTAATTTAATATTTATTGGATATTTTATTTACATTTCATATGTTATCCCTTTACCCCATTTCCCCCTCCCGCCCAGGAACCCCCTAACCCATCCCCCCTCCTCCTGCTTCTATGAGGATGTGCCCCCACCTACCCCCCAACTCCCACCTCCCCACCCAAGAATTCCCCCACACACGGCATTCAGCCTTCATGGGACCAAGGATCTCCTCTCCCACCTATACGTGACAGGACCATCCTCCCTTGCATATACAGCTGGAGCCATGGGTCCCCCCCTAAGTGCTCCCAGGCTGGTAGTTTAGACTTATAAATAATTGAGAAGCCTTTTGAAATAACATGGTAATGAAAGTAAAACATTATTTTGCTAGTTTAAATCCTGTTATTTATGGAACAACACGTATGACTAAAATGTCATTTATAAAATACAACTTGCAGGTTTTTTACTGTGCTTCATGTTTTTTTATATTTTACCATGGATGATAACAAGTAAATGAAAATATCAAATAGGATTTGGATCGAGGAAGAGTCATCTTGATGCATATAATTCTTGGTATCATTCTCAAACCTGGAGTCTTCATCATTCATTACCTGATCTCCTTTCTCCTCCTAAATTGTCACCCTTGAGTTTGCGTGTCTCCCTCTCTCTCTCTCTCTCTCTCTCTCTCTCTCTCTCTCTCTCTCTCTCCCTCCCCCTCCCTCCCTCCCCCTCCCTCTCTCTCTCTCTCACACACACACACACACACACACACACACACACACACACACACACGGCACATGCACACGCGCACGCACACACACATGCTTTCACATAGTTGATATTGTATCAGCTCTGCTGTATCTGGAAAATGCTGTTTCTCTGTAGAAATAATCTACCACCTTTGGCTCTTACTATCTTTTACTCTCCCCTTCCACATAGACCTGGAGCTTGAGGAGAGGGATGTAATAAATATATTAAGGTCGGAGTATTCCAAAGTTTCATTGTCTACACATTGTCCAGCCATGGGTCTCCATGTTAATGGCCATTTATTCCAAGTGATTTATATATATGATACATGTATATGCATACACATATATCTATGTGTATCACAGACACAAGAGGAGATCCTACAAATGAAAAAGAAACATGAAATGTTTTGTCTTTCTCCATTATCTTCTTTTGTACCATCTTCTCCTTTATACAACCTGTCCTCTCTGTTATTTTAATTATTCTTTTAATGTTTTTATATAATATATTCTGATTATATTCTTTCCCATACTCCTCCCATGCCCTTTCTCCTTTCTTTCCCAACTTCTTATTCTATCTCTCTTTTTTAAAAAGCCCCAAACAACCACAACAACAAAACCACAGAGTCCATTTTGTGTTGGTCAGCTACTCCTGAGCAGGAGACCTGTCTTGGACTTTTCTCTTTCCCAGGAGCTATGGATGGCAGATAGCTTCTTGTTTAGGGTAGGATTTGTACCTGTATGTCTTCTCTATTCTGGGGTTTTGTCAGACTTTCACTTATACAAACTTTTATCAGAGAAGCTTTCTGTAATAAATGACAATACAGAAAAATTAGTCTGCCTCAGTTTGCTTAATGTGGCATCTCCAAGTCCATCTGTTTCCACAAGTAAAGTTCATTGTCAGACTGGAGAGATAGCTCAGTGATTAAGAGCATTGGCTGTTCTGCCAGAGGTCCTGAGTTCAATTCCCAGAAGCCACATGGTGGCTTACAGATATCTCTACTGGGATCTGATGTCCTCTTCTGGTGTGCAAGTGTACATGCAGATAGAACACTCATATACATAAAATAAATACATCCTTAAAATCTTTTTAAAAGAAAGTTCATTGTCTTTAAATGCACAGGTTTACTAAAAAAGACTGAAACATCCCCAAGTAGAGAATTCTGCTCTTCTCCCCAATCTTAGCAGCCCGTTGTTTACTAAAGATATAGCAGTTTATTTTCACCTCATTTGTTTTCTTCATGATTGCCATTCTGACTAGGGTGAGATTGATTCTCAATATAGTGTTCAGTTCCTCCAATGGTTAAGGATGTTGAATATTTTTAAGGCATTTGTTGTCTATATTTCTTTTGAGAGCGGTCTATTTGACTAATTTGCCTAATTACCAATTCATTTCTTTAGTGTTTAGTATTTTAAATTCTTTATACATTCTAAATATTAAGCTTGTGTTAAAGATGTACAGTTGGCAAAGATTTTCTCCCCTTATCCCAGTAGCTTCCTTCACATTCAGAAGCCTTTAAGTTTCATTCAGTTTCATTTGTTTGGCTTTATAGTTATTGGCTGCAATTAGAGTGATTTTCAGAAAGTATTTATTATGTCCATGCCCTGAGGTGTTTTACCTGTGTTCTTCTGTGACAGAGTGTCAGAACTTTCATTAAGGCATATGTTCCATTCTGAATTATTATTTTAATTTCTTCTTATTACTTGTGTGTATGTTCATAAGTATATGTGAGCATGCCTGTCATGGAACTTGTGAGATCATAGAACAACTTTGTGTAATTGGCTCTCTCCTTCCATGTTCACATGGGTTCTCATGTAAGCTTAGTCACATACATGTGCCAATACCTCATGAGCTGGCTCAATGGCCCTTAATAGACTTTTGTACAGAATGAGAAGGGGCAATATAGTGTTGCTCTACATGTGGAAATCGAATTCTCCAGAACTGTTTGTCAAAGGCAATCTCTTCTCTAATGTAAGTTTTTGTAACTTTTGTTCAGAATTAGGTGGCTGGAGCTAGGTAGCCTTTAATCTAGACCCTCACTCATTTCCAGTGGGCGACATGTTTGCCTATGTGCTAGTAACATGTCATCACTGTATTATAACTTGAGATCGGGCATTGTAACATCCCATCCCCCAGCATTCTTCTCTCTGTTTTGATTACTTTAGTTACTCAAGGTCTTTGCACTTTCATATCAACTTATGGTTGTGTTTTTTTATTCTGTAAAGCTTGTTATTAAAATTTTGATAGAGATTGTATTGTGTCTGTCTTCAGAAATTATTCTCTTATATTTTTGGTTGTGAGCCTAGCCTTTAACGGCTGAGCCATCTCTCCAGCCCCAGAAATTATTCTCTTTTATGAGATTAATTTCAACACTCACGAGCCTGGAAAGCATCCATGTAGAGGCCATAGAAAAAATTTGTTCGGTAAATTCATTCCTTGCACTTTTATGTGGTTTCTAAGGATTGAAGTCAGATTGTTAAGCTTGAGAGGTAAGAAGGAATTTTTACCTTTTGTGCCATACTGCCATCTGCCTTCTTCAGGGGTTTAAAGTTTTCATTGTAGAAGTCTTTCACCTCCTTATTTTTATCCCAAAGTATTTTAATATATTTTTAAAATTATTGTGAATGATGTTTCTTTCATGATTTCCTCAGCAAGTTTATTAGTAGTATATAGAAAATGAAAGAAATAATAGCATTAACAGCAACAAAACATGAAGTTCCATTAATGTTGACCATATGCTCTTATCCCTGTGGCCATCCACTGGTGTGTGTGTGTGTGTGTGTGTGTGTGTGTGTGTGTGTGTGTATGTGTTAGATTTTCCAGGGACCACACTCCTAAAGAAAACTAACTCTCCCTCTCTAGGCATCTATTAGTTACCACCCTCTTTCAATGTGGAATTTTATCTCTCTTTAGCTACACAGGTCTTGTACATGCTCCCATACATACTGTGAGTTCATATGAGCAAATGCTCTATTGTATCTGGAAAATGCTATGTCCTAGTTAGGGTTTCTTTTGCTGTGATGAAACACTATGAGCACAAGCAACCTGGGAGTGCTGGGGAGGGGTGAAGAAGGAGTTATTTGGTTTTACTTCTGTATCACTGTTCATTACTGAAAGAAGTTAGGACTGGAACTGAAACAGGACAGTGACCTAGATACATGAGCGGATGTAGAGGCCACTCGTTGGCTTCATTCCCCTGGTTTCCCCAGTCTGTCTTCTTATAGAACCTAGGACTACAGCCCAGGGGTGTCCCCACCTACAATGGGCTGTGCCCTTCCCACATTAAACACTACCTACAGCCAGATCTTATGGAGGCATTTTCTCAGTTGAGGTTCTCTCCTTTCTGATGACTGTAGCTTGTGTTGACAAAACTAGACCACACACACCATTTTCTTGTAATCATATAGGGTTTCTGCTTTTATAGTTTTTCCACCCCTCAAAAGAGGATATGATAGAGCAAATTAATTTTTCATTCATGCCCATGCTCATGAAAGCAACTTTAATTAAACCCAAACAGCATAGAAGAGTACTGTCTTTTTAAAAAAATCCTAAGTGCTTATTTTTTTATTATTTTATTTTTGAGATTCTAATATATTTCCCTCTTCCCTTGCCTCTCTCCCAATCCTCCAACACAACACTTCTAGCTCTCTTCCAAATTCATGGCCTCTTTTTTCTTTAGTTGTTTTCATATACATATGGATATATGTATATACACATATAGTCCTAAATATACTCAGTCTGTATAATGTTCTGTGTGTATGTTTTCAGAACTGACCATTTAGTATTGGATAGCCAATTAAGGTGCTTTTACTTGGGGAAAACTATTTCTTCAGCTCTTAGCATTATTTGCTTGCCTGTAGTTCTTTGTGTAGGATTGAGGCCTCTTAGGCCTTTCCCTGCCCAGTTTGTGATATCTGTTATTACTGTCCTTGTTCAACTCTGTGCAGTCATGTTGGTGAGGCTATGGTTGTAGCTTCTAGCATTCTTAGGAGACACAATCTCATAGTAAACTCTGTTTTGCTATATATTACAATTGTGCAACCCTCCTTTTTTACAATGTTCCCAAGCTTTAGGTGCAGGAGTTATTTTGTAGATGTTCCCATTGGGACTGGGATCCCCAAGTCTGAAGTTTGATTGATTGTTTGTTTGATCAGGGTCGAGAACTACACTTACCTGAGGGTATAAGCACAGATGTTTATAATGTATTTGGGGATTGTGCTGGTTTACTAAAGTGGTGGTTGTAGGTTCTCCTCCAAGATCCATGACTTCATCAGCCTTGGGTAGGTTTCCAGTATCAAGCATGATTTCCCTCTTGTTGAAGAAGATCTTAAATCCAACTGGAGAGTTGCTGGTTACCATCAAGGTATTAGTGCCACTTCTGCACTTGGTGTTTTTGTGCTATTCTGGTCATTGTTGTTCATAGGCATCATAGCAGGGTAGGACTGTTATTTGTTTACCACCCTAGGAAGCTTGCATAGGTCCGTCTGGTACCGTGGAAGCCATTCCTCAGGGAGTTCTAGCTCAGGGCCTTTGGGTTCTGTGTCTGAAGTGCATAGTATCTTCAGCAATAGGGACTGTCCTTCTTCTGGAAGGCAATCAAAGGGAATATCAATAATCTGTAATGTTTTGGGAGTGTCCCAGATAACTCTTTCAAACAAATCAGAAAAGGGGTCTCATGCCTAGCATTAGAGTTATGGTTAGGGAGTCTTTGGTTCTTGGAGGGAGTGTTGTCACCCTAGATGAGAAAATTTCATTTAAACTATATATGTATAATTGTATGACAACTTATCATGTATAATAGGGTCTACTTTTTAGGTAGGTAGATAACAGTGTGATTGCTTATAACCTTTTCAGACATCCTTACTGCTATTTTATACTCCTTTCTCCTGTATTTATCTCCCATTCCCTAATTAGCCTTCTGCTTTCCTGGTTCCCTATCACTTTATACGCTGTCATTGCTCCCTCATCCTCTACCCAGACCATGGTCTCATTTTACTTTACTGGTTTCTATAGTTAGTCTAGGATATTTACTCACTTCTGAAAATTTGGAGCTTGGAGCCTCTGATGAGAGGGAACATGTGACATTTGTCTTCCTAAGTCTGGTTTACCTTGCTCAATATGATAGTTTTTAGATCCATCCATTTACCAGCAAAGTTCATAATTTAATTTTTTTCTTATAGCTGACTAGTATTATATAGTGTTTATTTACCCATTTTCAACAGTTGAAGGACACTTAGGTTGTTTGCATTTCCTAGTTCTTGTGAAGAGAGCAGCAATGAACAGTTGAGCAAGTATCTGTCAGGTAGGATGCTGAGACTTTTCAGCATATGCCAAGGAGTGGTATAGCTGGATCATACAATTTATTTTTGGTTTTTTGAGAATTCTCTACAGTGATTTCCATAATGGGTGCACCAGTTTGATATGTCACCAAAAGAGGGTTCTCTCTTTCTCTACATCATTGCCAGTATTTTTTGGTGGCTGTTTCATTGATCTTTGCCATTCTGACTGGGGTAAGATCAGATTTCAAAGTTGTTTCAATGTGCATTTCCCTAACTATGGTGTTTTAGTCTGGACACAGTTCTTAGAGTTAGCTGAAAGTTGTTAATTTTAAAGCACATTCATGGAAAAGCCCCCAGTACCATGTCATTCTAGAGTTTCCCATTCCCATTGGTTCTCAAAGTATATTGTACAGTTCAAATAAAGCTAAGCAGAAGAAAACAGTGGAACTACAGGGGAACTACAGGGGAAGTGCCACCATTCACACACCTGCTACCTGCAGGAATGGAAATTGTCTCAGAGAACTACTGGGAAAATATTCACAACCTCTTTCTTCCCCCACATCAGAAAGTCAAGGACATTGGAGCTGTGGAGAACAGCTTTCTTGCTCAGTACCACATGAGACTTACTAAGCTGGAGGGAGGGGATCAGAGCACTTTGCCCCCAGGGCAGCTGTGCTGGCAGTCACCCCACCAGTGTCCTCTTTACTTCTTAGTTTGTATTATTCAATCACTATTCCTGTATGTATGTCTTAGATGTTTTGGCTCTTGTTTACAAGTTACTCAGTTACACTTTGGGGCTGTTGTTTCACTCACTACTCCCCATCCCAGCCACCCCTCCCACAATCCTTTCCCCCTTTCCCTCTCCCCTTCTTCTCTGAGGGGACCCAACCCTGCTTTTATTCCCTTCCTTCAACATCACCTTCTGAAATGGTTCTGTTGTGTGTCACTGAGTCTATGTCTTTCCTCATGAATTCTGCTATCAGACAAATAAAATGTGTAAAACCATAAGCATAAGTCATTCATTCATTCATTCATTCATTCATTCATTCAATCATTCTAGGAACACTGTTATTTAATCTTTTTAAAAAATGATGTCTTGGAAATTTTATCTTTTATTATGATTGGGGAAGGAGGATTTAATGAACCTATACGAATGTGAGATTCAGCAGTGCATGGTCTTCAAAAATGCCAGACATAGCTGCTATTTAGAATAAGGAAGTAAGTAAGCCACATTCGCAGTTAGAAGCCTTGGGTTTGTCTTAACATACACTGACCACATGGGGGTGCTCTAAGCCTTTTCTATATAGTAGTAGTATGCCTACATGTTTCTGCTAACATGTGTTACAGCATTTATGCCAGTCATCGCTTCATTTTGGCCAATAGCCCTGTTTTGACAGCATCACCAAAGCTGGTTGTCTGAGGTAGACCTTGTCACTAAAATCTCTGTCAATTTAGAGTAGGGAAATATTGCAAGATTATCTTGTAGAAACTAAAGAAAAGACCAAATTTGCAAAAATAATAAAAGCTGTGAGTGTTGTATGTTCTACTTTACAACATCAGTAATATAGTTTCTTAATTAGGGCAGTCTGTTGTTCTAGGTCGCCTTCTTGCCCAGGATCTAAGGTGCTGTTGTATAGTTTGTTTTTCTTTTGAATATTTTATGTTCTTTATGTATACATATGTTTTGTCTGCATGTATGTCTTTGTGTATCATTGGTGCCTGATGCCCTTGGAGATCAGAAGAAGATTTCAGATATCCAGTAACTGAAGTTACAAATGGTTATGAGCCACCATATGAGATCTGGAAATAGAACCTGGGTCCTCTGAAAGAATAGTTTGTTTTCTTAACCACTGAGCTATCTCTCCAGCCTCAACTTCTAGAGGGATTTGAGTACTTTGATTTTTTTCAATTGATGAGAATTTCAACTGTATACAGAGAAAATACTGCAATGAATCTGCTTATTCGTGTATACCATCAACAATATGACTCAAGTATATGATATGTTCAAGAATAGGTCTTATTGACAAGTTCTGGAGGGTAAATAACAGTATTGTCAATACCCTGAATGTTTGGGGGAAGGGTTCTATGGGACCCTATTGGCCAACAATTCAGAAATAGTTAACTCTTTTCTAGTACTAGGCTTTTTATTTAGGCGTGTGCAAGGCCTAATTGTGCTTGCTTGCTTTTCTTTCTTTCTTTCTTTCTTTCTTTCTTTCTTTCTTTCTTTCTTTCTTTCTTTCTTTTTTTCTTTCTTTTTCTTCCTTCCTTCCTTCCTTCCTTCCTTCCTTCCTTCCTTCCTTCCTTCCTT
>NW_021604639.1:2547808-2605868 GCF_004785775.1 Grammomys surdaster | reverse complement strand
CTTCCTTCCTTCCTTCCTTCCTTCCTTCCTTCCTTCCTTCCTTCCTTTCTTTCTTTCTTTCTTTCTTTCTTTCTTTCTTTCTTTTCTTCTGTCTTTCTTTCTTCCTATTGGTTAATTAATTTATTTACATTCAAATGTTATACCACTTCTCAGTTTCCCTTCCACAAACCCCCTGTCCCATTTCCCCTCCCCCTGCTTCTATGAAGGTGCTCCCCTACCCGCCCATCCACTCCCACATCACTGCCCTAACATTCCTCTCACTGGGGCATCAGTCCTCCACAGGACCAAGGGCTTACCCTGGAATTGATGCCAGATAAGGCAATCCTCTGCTACATTTGCAGCTGGAGCTATGGGTCCTTCCTTTGGTTGGTGGTTTAGTCCCTGGGAGCTCAGGGTGGGGGTGGTCTGATTGGTTGATATTGTTGTTCTTCCTATGGGGTTGGAGACGCCTTCAGCTCCTTCAGTCCTTCCCTTTAACTCCTCCATTGAAGTCCCTGTGCTCAGTCCAATGGTTGGCTATGAACTTTTTCCTCTGTTTTGGTCAGGGGACAGCTATATAAGGCTCCTGTCAGCAAGCGCTTCTTGGTATTAGCAATAATATCTGGGTTTGGTGTCTGCAGATGGGATGGATCCCTAGGTGGAATGGTCTCTGGATGGCCTTTCCTTCAGTCTCTGTTCCACTCTTTGTCCCTGCATTTCCTTTAGACAGGAGCAATTCTGGATTAATATTTTTGAGATGGGTGGGTGGCTCCATCCCTCAACCAAGGGCCATGCCTAACCTCTTGATATGGTCTCTACAGGTTCTCTCTCCCCTTTGTTGGATGTTTCAGGTAATGTCGTCTCTGTTGCATTTGGGAGCCTCTTGCGTTCCTGGCATCTGGAACTTTCTAGTGGGTATACTCAGTTCCCCATCCTCCACTGCTACTCATCTCCATTCAAAGTCCTAAACATCTGTATTTCTCCTCCATCTCCTCCCATACGGATCCTGCCCCCATTTGATTTCCTCTTCTGTTTTCTTCCTAGGTCTCTCCCTCCCTCTACCTCCAAAGATTATTTTGTTCATCCTCCTAAGTAGGACTGAAGCATCCATACTTTGATCTTCCTTCTTAAGCTTCATATGCTCTGTGAGTTGTATCTTGGACATCCTGAGCTTTTTTTCCTAATATCCACTTATCAGTGAGTACATATCATGTGTGTTCTTTTGTGACCAGGTTACCTTACTTAGGATAATATTTTCAAGTTCCATCCACTTGCCTAGAAATTTCATGAACTCATTGTTTTTAATAGCTGAATAGTATTCCATTGTGTAAATGTGCCACATTTTCTGTATCCATTCCTCTGTTGAGTGACATCTGGGTTGTTTCCAGCTTCTAGCCATTATGAATAAGGCTGATATGAATAGAGTGGAGCATGTGTACTTGTTGTATGTTGGAGTATCTTCTGGGTATATGCTCAGGAGTGGTATAGCTGGGCCCTCAGGTAGTACTATGTCCAATTTTCTGAGGAACTGCCATACTGATTTCCAGAGTGGTTGTACCAGCTTACAATCCCACTAGCAATGAGGGAGTGTTTCTCTTTCTCCACATCTTCACCAGCACCTGCTGTCACCTGAGTTTTTGATCTTAGCCATTCTGACCGATGTGAGGTGGAATTTTAGGGTCCTTTTGATTTACATTTCCCTGATGACTATCGATGTTGAACATTTCTTTAGGTGCTTCTTGGCCATTCGAGTTTCCTCAGTTGAGAATTCTCTGTTTAGCTCTGTTCCCCATTTTTTAATAGGGTTATTTAATTTTCTGGAGTCTAACTTCTTGAGTTCTTTAATTGTATATATTGGATATTAGCCTTATATTGGGTGTAGTATTGGTAAAGATCTTTCTCAATCATAGGTTGCCATTTTGTCCTGTTGACAGTGTCCTTTGCCTTACAGAAGTTTTGCAATTTTATGAGGTCCCATTTGTCTATACTTGATCTTAGAGCCTGAGCCATTGGTTTTCTTTTCAGGAAATGTTCGTCTGTGCCTATGTGTCTGAGGCTCTTTCCTAGTTTATCTTCTATTAGATTCAGTGCATCTGGTTTTATGTAGAGGTCTTTGATCCACTTGGACTTGAGCTTTGTACAAGGAGATAAGAATGGATCAATTTGCATTCTTCTAAATCCTGATCACCAGTCCAACCAGCACCATTTGTTGAAGATGCTGTCTTTTTTCCACTGGATGGTTTTAGCTTCTTTGTCAAAGATCAAGTGACTATAGGTGTGTAGGTTTAATTCTCTTCCATTGATCTACCTTTCTGTCTATGTGCCAATACCATTTGGTTTTTATCACTATTGTTCTGTAGTACAGCTTGTGGTCAGGGATGGTGATACCTCGAGAAGTTTTCTTACTGTTGGGAATAGTGTTTGCTTTAGTTTTTTAATTATTTCATATGAATTTGAGAATTGCTCTTCTAATCTCTGTGAAGAATTGAGTTAGAATTTTGATGGTGATTATATTGAATCTGTAGATTGCTTTCCACAAGATGGTCATTTCTACTATATTAATCCCACCAATACACGAGAATGGGAGATCTTTTCATCTTCTGAGGTCTTCTTCGATTTCTTTCTTCAGAGACTGGAAGTTCTTGTTGTTTCACTTCTTTGGTTGGAGTCAAACCAAGATATTTTATATTATTTGTGACTATTGTGAAGGGTGTAATTTCCCTAATTTCTTTCTTAGCCTGTTTATCCTTTGAGTAGAGGAAGGCTACTGATATGTTTGAGTTAATTTTATATCCAGCCACTTTGCTGAAGTTGTTTATCAGGTTTAGGAGTTTTCTGGTGGAATTTTTGGGGTCACTTGAGTATACTATCATATTATCTGCAAATAGTGATATTTTGACTTTTTTCTTTCCAATTTGTATCCCTTTGACCTCCTTTTGTTGTCCGATTGCTCTAGCTAGAACTTCAAGTACTATATTGAATAGATAGGGAGAGAGTGGGCAGCCTTGTCTAGTGTCTGATTTTAGTGGGATTGCTTCAAGTTTCTCTCCATTTAGTTTGATGTTAGCTCCTGGTTTGCTGTATATTGCTTTTACTATGCTTAGGTATGGACCTTGAATTCCTGATCTTTCCAAGACTTTTAACATGAAGGAATGATGGATTTTGTCAAATACCTTTTCAGCATCTAATGAAATGATAATGTGTTTCTATTCTTTGAGTTTGTTTATGTAATGGCATTGACAGATTTTCCTATATTGAACCATCCCTGCATCCCTGGAATGAAGCCTACTTGATTGTGGTGAATGATTGGTTTGATGTGTTCTTGATTCGGTTTGCAAGAATTTTATTAAGTTTTTTTGTATCCATATTCATAAGGGAAATTGCTCTGAAGTTCTCTTTATTTTTTGAATCTTTGTGTGGTTTTGGTATAAGTGTAACTATGACTTCAGAGAACGAATTGGGTAGTGTTCCTTCTGTTTCTATTTGGTGGAATAGTTTGAAGATTACTGGTATTAGGTCTTCTTTGAAGGTCTGATAGAATTCTACACTAAACTCATCTGGTCCTGGGCTTTTTTTGGTTGGGAGACTTTTAATGACTGCTTCTATTTCTTCAGAGGTTATGAGACTGTTTAGATGGTTTATCTGATCCTGATTTAATTTTGGTACCTAGTATCTGTCTAGAAAATTGTTCATTTCATCCAGATTTTCCAGTTTTGTTGAATATAGGCTTTTGTAGTAGGATTTGATGATTTTTTTAATTGCCTCAGTTTCTGTTGTTACATCTCTCTTTTCATTTCTGATTTAGTTTATTTGGACACTGTCTCTGTGCCTCTGATTAGTCTGGCTAAGGATTTATCTATCTTGTTGATTTTCTCAAAGAACCAGCTCCTGGTTTTGTTGATACTTTGTATAGTTCTTTTTGTTCCTATTTGGTTGATTTCAGCCCTGATTTTGATTATTTCCTGCCTTCTACTCCTATTGGGTGTATTTGCTTCTTTTTGTTCTAGAGCTTTCAGGTGTGTTGTCAAGTTGCTAGTGTATGCTTTTTGGAGGGACTGAAAGCTATGAGTTTTGCTCTTAGCACTTCTTTCATTGTGTCCCATAAGTTTGGGTATGTTGTGCCTTCATTTTCATTAAATTCTAAAAGGTCTTTAATTTCTTTCTTTATTTCTTCTTTGATCAAGTTATCATTGAGTAGAGCATTGTCCTGGTTCCATGTGTATGTGGTCTTTCTGTTGCTTTTGTTGCTATTGAAGACCAGCCTTAATCCATGATGATCTGATAGGATGCATGGGATTATTTCAATCTTTTTTGTATGTGTTGAGCCCTGACTTGTGACAGATTTTATGATCAATTTGGGGGAAGGTATCATGAGGTGCTGAGAAGAAGTATATTCTTATTTTTTTTTTAGGGTGAAATGTTCTATAGATATCTGTTAAATCTACTTGGTCCATAACTTCTGTTAGTTTCACTGTGTCTCTTTTTAATTTCCGTTTTCATGATAATTCCACTGATGAGTATGTGGTCTTGAAGTCTCCCGCTATTATTGTGTGAGGAGCACTGTGTGCTTTGAGCTTTAGTAAAATTTATTTTATGACTGTCAGTGCCCTTGCATTTCAAGCATAGATGTTCAGAAAAAAAAAGAGTTCTTCTTGTTAGATTTTTCCTTTGATGAGTATGAAGTGTTCTTCTTTATCTCTTTTGATAACTTTTTGTTGAAAGTCAATTTTATTCAATATTAGAATTGCTACTCCAGCTTATTTCTTGAAACCATTTCCTTGAAAATTGTTTTTCTTCAGATGATATGGTACATTGCTTTGAGTCTATCTGCAGTTGCCAAGCAGGATCTTGCAGTTGCCCAGCTTCAGGGGATCTTGTGCAGGTGGGAAAAGGTAGGGGGTGAGGGTAAGGGCGAGGCTCCTGGCTTCTGGTCCATCTGGGTTAGAACTTCTAATAGCAGGCATCACGGGTGATTCAATTTTACCTGGAAAGAAAAAAGGAGGGGATTCTCAGGGAGATTTCTCTTCCCTGGATGTAAATTGTTATTCATCGTATTTATGATTGGGCCTGGCTTTGTGAGGGTATCTATTTTTTTCATTAATATTTGTAGTAGCCGGTTAGCTGTGCCTTCTGTGGTATTGGACAGGCATATCAGTCCTCGGCTCCATAAGGGAACTGGGACTGGGGCAATCCCTTTATGGGTATGAGGGTCCTTCCCCATATCTGTGGCAAAGTTTTGTTGGTCTTGGTGGTGCCCGAGGTCACCAACATGGTCAGCAAGAGATTTGCCATGAGCTTTCAGCTTTAGAGAGAGAAAAGTGAACAAGGCATGATGGAGAGTATTTCAGGGGGACTCCTTCTGAGGGGGTACCATTCCCCCTCTTTTGTTTTTAAAGCCAATTTTTCAGAGTTTTTGTAAAATCAGGGCAGAAGCGCCAACAGTTGCTCCTTCCACACTCAGAGAGTCATGAAGGCCTTATTTAAGGATATATAAATCTATATTAATAATCTTTTGTCAAAGGACTTTTATAGCTCCACTGACAATTAATCAGACTATATGATATATCGATTAGAAATAGCTTTTTCTACTTTTTGTGAGATTACCTCTCTTTTGTCAATTAACTGTTGAGGAAGTTAGGGTTTACCACTCTCTTGAGAATATTGAACAGAGATTTAAATTCTTTTGTGGAGAGCTTAAAATAGTATCTTAGCCAATTTGCATCTCCTAGAAACTTTTGAAATTAATTTAAAATAAATAGACTCTCCTTTTTTTTTAAATTCTTTATCTGTGTGGGGTTTTTATTGGGTATTATACGTATTTACCTTTCAATGTTGTCTCCTTTCTCATTCTCCCCCCAAATCCCTTATCCCCTACCCCTTCCTCCTAATTTTTGTGATGGTGTGCTCCAAACATCCTCCCAGTCCCATCTCCCTGCTCTCGAATTCCCACACAGTAGGGAATCCAAACTTAGCAGGGAGACCATAACTCAAGCAGTGTACCATATCTTCTGAAGAATAGCAGGTTGCAGTCCTCCTCGCCCCCACGAATAACCAGGACCCACCGGTCGGGTCAAGTGGCACCCAGACGTGGGGCTCAAGGCACGGACCCATCCGGACGGACCCTCATTGAGAGGATGTGCGCACGACATCAAGATTGAGCAAGACAGAGATCATCGCCCGTGACCTGTCGTCCACGGAACCAGGTTGATGCTGCCATCAAGAAGGCAGTTGAAGTTCATTACCATCAGCTGAAAATTGCAGAGAATCCAGAAGTGACTCCGCAGGAGACTGACACAGCTGTCAGCTCCCCTGCCTCCCCCTACGGTCTACCCCTAGACTTCCATGCCCTCCAGAAGGGTTCCTGGTATGCCTGGCTTTGCCCTCATTTCTCTCGCTAGAGAGCTTGGCCTCTTGATCACCACAACAAAAATTGGCTTTTTCCTAAACCAAGGCCACCCTTGATATGGCCGCTAACATTGGGGAGCCTTCCTTTATGACAATATTACACCCCAAACTGACAAATGGTTGGTAACTTGAACATTTACAAGAGACTAGGATGGCTGTGAGTTAGCCCAATGACGGGATTATTGTAGGTCCACTTCCCAGGGGCCCACCCAATGCAGCCGAAAAGGAGTGCGTGGTGCTGGGAGTGGGTGCAGCCTACATGGCCTAAGACAGGGCCCTCACCCTCCTTTCACCCACATCAGAGTCCCTTGACGTTGCCCATCGTCGACAGCCTAAAGCCTTCGACCATCGATGTGACTCGTCTCACATCAGTGTTTTGGGGTTGTGAACTTGTCTAAGACCCCCCATAATTAGACATCCAAATTCAAAACTCACATAGTTGGGATTGAACATAAGACGCCTTCTCTAACTAAACAGAGAAGGGGGAGATGCCAGAAGCCAGGACCCTCGCCCTTACCCTTACCCCCTACCTTTCCCCACCTGCACAATGTCCTCTGAAGCTTGGCAACTGCAAGATCCTGCTTAGCACCTGCATATAGACTCAAAGCAGAGTACCATGTCTTCTTAAGAATAGCAGGGAGACCATAACTCAAGCAGTGTACCATATCTTCTGAAGAACTGCAGGTAGATCATAATTCAAGGCAGTGTACCATATAGACCATGACATGTTTCAAGGCACAGGCCAAGAAGATTTTGTACTTTTCCACCACCTGGACCCTCTTACCCCCTCCCCTTGTAAAACATGCTATAAAAAAAGCATTTCATGTTCAAAAAAAAAAAAGAAATTAATAAAAAAAATACAATAAAATAAAAAAAAATAATAAAAAAAAAAAAAAAAAAAAAAGAAAATTGTTTTTCATCCTTTTACTCTGAGTTAATGTCTATCTTTGTAACTGACTTGCGTTTCCTATAAGCAGCAAAATGCTCGGTCCTGTTTTCCTATCCAGTCTGTTAGTCTATGTCTTTTTATTGGGGAATTGAATCTATTGATGTTAAGAGATATTAAGGAATAGTGATTATTGCTTCCTATTATTTTTGTTGTTAGAGATGGAATTATGTTTGTGTGGCTATCTTCTTTTGGGTTTGTTGAAAGAAGATTATTTTCTTGCTTTTTCTAGGGTGTAGTTTCTCTCTCTATGTTCGGGTTTTCCATCTATTATCATTTGTAGGGCTGGATTTGTGGAAATATATTGTGTAAATTTGGTTTTGTCATGGAATATCTTGGTTTCTCCATGCATGGTAATTGAAAGTTTTGCTGGTTATGGCATTTTTATTCTTTTAGGGTCTGTATGACTTCTGCCTAGGATCTTCTGGCTTTCATTGTCTCTGTTGAGAAGTCTGGTGTAACTCTGATAGGTCTGCTTTTATATGTTACTTGACCTTTTTCCCTTACTGCTTTTAATATTCTTTCTTCATTTTGTGCATTTGGTGTTTTGATTATTATGTGACAAGAGGAATTTCTTTTCTGGTCCAGAACTCTATTTGGAGTTCTGTAGACTTCTTGTATGTTTATGGGCATCTCTTTCTTTAGGTTAGGGAAGTTTTCTTCTATAATTTTGTTGAAGATATTTGCTGGCCCTTTAAGTTGAGAATCTTTACTCTCTTCTATACCTGTTATCCTTAGGTTTGGTCTTCATGGTGTGTCCTATTGTTTCTAGTTCCATTTTTAGATTCTGGATGATTTTGTTCAATTCCTTCACCTGTTTGGTTGTGTTTTTCTATAATTCTTTAAGGGATTTTTGTGTTTCCTCTTTAATGGCTCCTGCCTGTTTACCTGTGTTCTCTTGTATTTCTTTAAACAATAAGGAAATCACAAATAGAGACAACCCTGGAGATAGAAAGCTTAGAAAAGAGATCAGGAGTCATAGACACAAACACCACCAACAGAATACAAGAGACAGAAGAGAGAATCTCAGGTTTAGGAGATACAATAGAAAACATTGGCATAGCAGTCAAAGAAAATACAAAATGCCAAAAGCTCCTAATCCAAAACATCCAGGAAATCCAGGACACAACTCAGAAAATTGGACATAATACAACCTGAAGATCCAGCTATACCATTCCTGGGCATATACTCATATGATGCTCCAACATGTAATAAGGACACATACTCCGCCATATTTATAACAGCTAGAAGCTGGAAACAACCCAGATGTCACTCAACAGAGAAATAGATACAGAAAATGTTGTACATTTACAGAATGGAATACTATTCACCTATTAAAAACAATGAGTTCATGAAATTTGCAGGCAAATGGATGGATCTATAAAATAAGATCCTGAGTGAGGTAACTCAGTCACAAAAGAATACACATGGTATGTACTCACTGATAATGGATATTTCGCAAAAAGCGTGGAATACCCGTGATACAACCTATGGACCACATGAAGCTCAAGAGAAAGGAAGACCAAAGTGTGGATGATTCAGTCCTTCTTAGAAGGGGGAACAAAATAATCAAGGAAAGTAGAGAGTGGAAGGGACCTGGGAGGAAGAGAAGAGGAGGTGAGGAAAAAGAGGGCCAGAATCAGGTATGGGAGGAGATGTACAGAGGGTCAGTAAATTGAACAGAGATACATAGCAATGGGTGATGGGGAACTGGGAGTAGCAACCAGAAAGTCCCAGATGCCAGGAAAGCAATAGCCTCCCAGATCCCCAAGGGGATGACATTAGCTGAAATACCCCACAAAGGGTGGGAGAACCTGTTGAGACCATATCCAGAGGGTAGGCATGGCTCCCAGGTTGAATGATGTGGCCACCCACCCATCTCAAAAATTTTAACTCAAAGTTACTCCTGTATACAGGGACAAAGAATGGCGCAGAGACTGAAGGAAAGGCCATCAAGAGACTGCCCTATCTGGGGATCCATCCCACACGGAGACACCAAACCCAGACACTATTGCTGATGCCAAGAAGTGCTGGCTGACAGGAGACTGATACAGCTGTCTCCTGAGAAGCTCTGCCAGATCCTGACCAATATAGATATGGATGTTTGCATGTAACCATTGGACTGAGTGCAGGGACCCCAATGGAGGAGTTAGGGGAAGAACTGAAGGAGCTGAAGGGGTCTTATCTGGCATCAGTGGGAGGGGAGGTCCTGGGTTCTCTGAGGGCTTGATACTCCAGTGTAAAGTTATGCTAGGGCGGTGAGGCAGGAGTGCGTATGTAGGTTGGAGAGCACCCTCATATAGACAGGGTTATGGGGGATGGGATACGGGGTTTGCAGGAGGGGAAACCAGAAAAGTTGATAACATATGAAATGTGAATAAATAAAATATCTAATCAGAAAATAAAACACCAGAATTGCATTTATTACAGATGGTACTTGCAGCAGAAAATATATAAGAATAGAGAGCCTGTAAACCCCCCCCCCCACACACACACACTCAGGAGGATGTTACTGCCAGGTATAACTGTGGGTAGATTCAATTTTAAATTGATCTGTCTCTATTAATTTTTGTAGAACCAGAATGATTGTATTTGAGTAAATAAAAGGTACTTGTGATGTGAAAAATATTATTCTTCAAAATGTATTTCTTTCTCTTCCTTTAAACTCTAGCTTTTTCCTCCAGTAGTTCTGCTTTTTGTATCACAAATATATTTATTATTGATATTATTATTTACGTTTTGTCATTATTGCTCATATTTTTAGGCAATATAATTCTGTGCATCTCCAAAGGATAGAGCAAAGTTACTAATGACAACAAATAATCATCACAATGATGTTTATAATTTCCTGTCAGTTCACTGGGACTCTTCCACTCCTGAAGAATCTCTAATTTATTTGTTTTGTGTTGGTGTCTGGTGATAAAAAAGAAAGAATCAAGAAAATAATTTTACATGCTTTGAATTGAATCAAAATAACACGTATCACACCAAAAATCTATGTCACACAGTGAAGACAGTCATAAAAAAGATGTTCATAGCTCCATGTGTCCACATAAAAAGCCCAGAGAAATGTCAAATTAATCACTTAACAACACACCGAAAAGCCTTAGAAAAACAATCAATGATAAAAGATAGACATGTGTAGATAATTTAAATTAAATTAATGTTGAAATGATTAAACTAAAAAGGAAAAATTATACAAAAGTTATACTAATGAAACCAACAGATAGTACTTTGAAAAGACTAACATGATTAACAGACATTTAGCCAAACTAACTGAGAGACCATTCAATATAATGAAAAAAGAGACATTACAACAGATAAAAGAAAAAAATTTAAAAGGTACTATTCATTTTTCAGATGAAATTTTATATAGCTAAGTATATAAAAAATACAAATCCTGTTACTTTTTGGCTTGTGTGGGAGGAGATGTTCACACATGTTGTACTTTACCTTTCCTTTACCCATGAGAAAAACTGTGAAACAGTTTTCAAAACCACCCTTTTGCAGCTAGTACTGCCTTAGGCTTCTTGTTGAATCCTTGTAGGGATAATTTAGTGATTTGGATCCACAGCCTGTGTACGGTCTGGAAAGGAGCAAAATATCTAAGAAGCATTGTACTTGAGGACATAGGCCAGGAACAGGGTCTATGCACGTATTGCTCATGTATGTGTTTATATGGGTGACATGCTGGAGACATTTCTGCAGAATAGAACTCTCTGTCGCCACAGCCACCACTGGCCTCCAAATAGCTGTTGGGCACAGTGAAACAGTAGAGAGTGTAATGAGTCACATTATGAAAGGACCATAGAGTTTCTTCAGCTGGAATCTTTGTAGGAACTTGTTTGCAGATCATTAAATATTTAATCGAGGGAGAATGTGAAATAATTTGTGTTTCAGTCCACTGGCCTCTAAATGGAAATCATTACATAACAAAGCAAATCAGAAGTTACACGGATCTATGATATTGAAGATTTACATTTGGTGTGACAGAGCTAAATGTATAAAGTCAGGCAGTTCCCAGGCATTCACAAACTTGAAATTATATCCCCAGAGTACTTGCATCTGCTATGGTACCTGTATAATGTATTTCAGTGAATACAGTGGTCTCTTGGTTTGTTGAACTTAAGAGTATGAATTCTCATTTCAAAGCTCTGAGGGCGGGACTAGAATACCTTCGTTTTCTCAGGTGGTGTTGGGTTCTGAGCCACATTTAAGTGGTGAGAGTCTAGAGACTCTTTTCAAAGGTCCATAAGAGACCTTCTCATGGGACAAACTAGGAGCATTGTTTCCTTGGGCAGAGAATAGCACTGAGCATTTAGAATCACTCACTCTAATGAACTGAATGCTTTTGGCCTAGTAGCTAACCATATAACCTAAAAGCTTACATCCCAGGAAGTATCGTGCTTACTATAAAGTACTCATGATCTCTTCCAAACCTCATTTTCTTATTATTACTTCATCTTATGGTGTTAAGTGTATTTGTTCACAGAGCTAAAGAGCCTCTGTGAACAGATGTTGAGCCAGTTTATTTGATTATAACACTTAATTAATCTTGCCATTACTGACATTCGTGATTTGGATGATTCTTTTTGTGGAGGCTCTCATTTGGATTGTAGCATCCCTGACTTCACAGATACCTGTAGAATTGTCATTTCAACCAAGAAGGCACCTATTAAATGGAATCCAAACCATTGTCAAACCCTGGTTTCAAAGGAGTCAGGAATACCAGATCAGCTTTCTACCTTTGGCAAGGATGGAGGGCAGATGAAAGGAGTGTCAATTTGGATTTTGTAAGAAAAAGCCTGTGAATCTACTCCAAATCTATCCCCCAAATCCCACTTACTAATATTTATAGTAGCAGCTAAGTCTGGAGAAACCAGCTATGGGTAAATTCACTAACAAACCCAGAAAACTGTTTTGACATTTTTTTTTGTCTTACCAGGTATTTTGTTTTACTTTGTTTTAGTTTGTTTTGGCTATCTATCTATCTATCTATCTATCTATCTATCTATCTATCTATCTATCTATCTATTCATTTACTTTGAAAGAGAGGAAGGAAATGAAGTTGGCTGAGTAAGGAGGTGGGGGAGGACCTGGGAGGAGTTGGAGGAGGAGAAAGAACATGAGCCAAATATATTGCATGAAAAAATTAAGTAAAAGTACGTTAATTTTAAAAACTACAGTTTAGTAAGATCAAAAGTAGGAGGCAAACATGTAAGACCTAAGCTAGACTTTCTTTAATTTTTGTTGTATTTATTTATTTACTTACTTGTTTATGTATTTATTGTGGGGCTTGCCATGGGGCATGTGTAGAGGTTAGAGGACAACTTGCAGGAGTTGGCTCTCTTCTACCATGTGGGATAACTGAGTTTAAACTCAGACCTGGTAGCAAAAAGTACAAACATGGTACTGTTGATGTGTAAGACCCATTCAGAACTGTTACTGAGTGAGTAGTTGAAAAATCTGTTGCTCCAGGACACATACAAACAAGGGAGATTACAATACTTATGCTCTGAATCCTTATCACCCTTATTGCCAGGGTGGGCCATTGGAATCACACAAGGGCATGTTTAGAAAATGGTAATGTATCTTTCAAGTGTGCCTGTATTTCAAGAAGATATTCTTTCACTTCAAGTACTTAGTTCTAGGATCACCTCCTATCCTGTTTTTAAGAGCCCCAGTTTTTACAGTACACTTAAACCCTGTATGCTGGCCTTAACTTAGGCCATTTCTTTTGCATTGACTGAGGGACTCCTCAGGGAAAATTGTTCTTGTGATTGTTGTAGCTTGGAACAAAGTCACCAATCAGAGGAATTGGTGAGGTTAGGTTAGCAACTATATTCAAGATGAGACTTGGAAGATATTGTATTCCCAAAGAAAAGGCAAGGGAAAGGAAAAGTAGAAGAGACAACAGCATGTTTCTTAATTGGGTAGGAGAAATAGTTTCTTCTGTAGATATGCAAGTTCTTGTGTGATTTCTTTAGACATAGCTACCAAAAGAAAGGATGCTTTAAAACATCTAAGTCAACACTCATGAGGGTGCCATTTATGTTTGTCTTTTAAAGAGGGATTTGAGGTCTTTCACAGGCTTACAGAAGATCATACCTCCTGATCCTCTGGTGAGTGGGAGCCCTTAGTCTATTGTCACTGGTTTTATTGGGGACATATGAACCTAGCTGTTGTTTGCCAGCAATTTCAAAGCCATGGGGCATATGAACCCAACTGTTTATTACCAGCAATTTCAAAGCCATGGGGTTGATGAGGGCTACCTATTCGTTTGATAGTTTGTTTAGCACTATCAGATACTATGAAAAATAATATTCAGGAAAAAGTCTTCCGGGTCAGTTACACCTCAATTCTTCTAAAATCCTATATCCAACGTGCGTTGTGTCTTTGGCAATAGGGTCTTATATTTGAGTTCTGGCAAACAAAAATAAAAGGTGTAACCACTGTTATAATTTTTGTAAATTGATTATTCTTTTTACTGTTTTAGAGTTCTATACATGCCTGCAATGAAATGTAATCATTCCATCCTCCATTCCTTCCTCCAACTCCCCTCCAATAGGTCTCCCTCTGAACTTTATATTTCATTAATTTTCTGCCCTCTCTTTTTCCTCCTCCTCTGCCTTTTGATAATCCATTAAGCTCAGTTCTGTACTGAGTGCTGGATCATCAATTGTAGCACAGGAAACCTATGAGTGGCCCATCCTCAGAGAAGAATGATTCTTCCTCCTCCAGTAGCTATTAACTGTCTCCTCAGTAAGACATGGGACCCAGTGAGCACATCCCCCACCTATCTTTGGATTTTTACTGGCTTGATCTTGAACTCTGACTCAATGAATATACTAGCTATATCAAGACAAGAAGATCATACTTCACAGTATCACTCCCTTCTAGTTCTTACATCATTTTCTTTCAATCTACTTCTATTGAAATCTAGCTGTGGCACACCAACTACATGGTTAAAATAGAATTATTGATGGGAAGTGTTTATGGCTAAGCAGTAAAAGCCAGATACCCAACTCCTGGACCATGAAGCAATTCCAGCTTAGAAACAAGTCAATGGATAAGGAAATCTGGGACTTTCAAATGCTTTGAATTTTAACTTGTACATGCTGAATGATCAAATCTATAGAACTCGTGCCCTGTCTTGACAACTTGAGTACCATGGGGAGATGATGAGCATCTATATTGAAGATTTAATTTTTTTCATGGAACATTCCTTGATTTTCTACCCTGGACTCCTATATCCCATTTTCTGATCATAGACTCTATTACTTCAACCCCACAGCTCACCAGAGTGCTTCCTGTCTAGCCTCCCTACTATAGCATAAGGTCTCTAGAGATGTTCTCCTGCTTCATGACTAACACATAAAAATATATATGTGTATGATTTGAATACATATGAATATATGTACAACCAGAATATGACCTGTTTTGTTTGTATACTGTTACTTGTATGTGTGTTTCTAGGAGTGACCATCTGGTATTAAATAACCAATTGGTGTGCCTTTTTCCCTGGGATTTCTCCCAATCCCAGCATTTCTTTGTTGCCTGTAGTTCTTTGTGTAGGATTAGGCCTCCTCAGCTTTTCCAGTATACATTAGCATGTTGATTAATGTACAGTATACATTGGCAGTCGTGTTGCTTAGATTAATGGGTATAGATTCTGATAATACTAGAAAACATGATTTTATAGGAAATATTTGCATCTAGATTGTACAATCTTTCTGCTCCATTTTCTGTAAATTTCCCTGAGCCTTAGATGAGAGAGTTTTGTAGAATGTGATTGACCTCCACAACTCTGCATTTTGATTGGTTGCGGTTTCCTATAGGTGATCCATCTATTGATGAAAGCAGGAAATTGGAGCCACCCACTATCATGGTGTTATGGTCAATCTGTGATTTGAGATTTATAGTGTTTCTTTTATGAAATTGACAATCTTTTAATTTGTGCATACATGTTTAGAATAGTAATATCCTCTTGGTGATTTGTTTCTTTTAATGAATATAAAATGTCCTTTTCTATCATATTTGTTTATCTTTGAGTTGAAGTCTATTTTTTCAGATATTAGAATAGCTATGCCTGCATGTTTTTTAGTTTTATTTGTTTGGAACATTCTTTTCTTCCCTTTAGGTATTTTCTCTCCTTGATGATGAGTTGTGTTTCCCGGAAGCAGCAAAAGAGAGTCTGTTTTCTAATCCAATATACTGGTCTGTGTCTTTTTTTATGGGGGAGGAGATGGTTAATATTGGGGCTTATTGTTGAAAAGTGTTATATTGCAATCGTATTGTTTTCTTAGACCTCTTTTGACTAGCTCTTCATAGATTATTTCTTCTATGATACTGATTTTGTTGAAAATAGTCTCTGTGCATTTGATGTGTATTTTTTAATCATTCTCTTATTAGTAGATTTGGTCTTTTTTACAGTATCCAAGATTTCTTGGATGTTTTGTAACTTTTTAGAAATTATTTAACATTTCTTTGACTGAGTAATCTATTGTTTTCTACCTTACCTTTGATACTCGGTAATTTTCTCTTCTTCTTGATCCAGTCTGTATAGGCTATGGCTCCTGTGCAGTTTTTTCATTGACATCCTGAATTTTTTTTTACTTTAAGTTTTATTTCAGTTTTGCTGTTTTCCTCTGAGTTTCTATCTCTTTATTAAATTTATTTTTTGTATCTTGAATTGTCATGATTCCACTCAAATGTTTTTTTTGTTGTTTTTTTTGTTTTGTTTTGTTTGAGTGTGTGTGTGTTTTCATGGTCTTTATTCAGACATTTATTCACAGCCTTCCTTGAGTTTTTTGAAACATTTATAATTGGTATTTTTAAAGTTCTTGTCTTGTAGGTCAGCTAAGTAGCTTTACTCAGGAAATATTATGTAGGGGTGCTAGTTTGTAGAGAAGGTGTGTTGTAATTATTTAAAACTGGCCTCTGGTTCATCCAACTATCTAAGCTGCAGCGGCTATGCCTAGCTCAGCCACCATGTTTCTCAGCTGGAGGCCACGTGCGTGCAGCAGCTAGAACTTGCCAGCCAGAAACACCAACCCTGCCACCCACCATCGTGAGAGATAGCTCTGCCAATCTTCCATGCTATCTCCACAAGGCAGGGCATTGCCCAGACCATTCCGCCATCCATGCGGGCCCAGTAAGAGAATGAGAATCTAATGCTTAAAGATTAATCAAAAGCTTATATATTTGGTAATGATCAGTAACAAGATACCCATACAATCAGAAGTGTAACCCAGTACCCAACCTAGATATACTAACTACCTTTGATTACTACAGACATGTGAACATCCACCTCCATCTCCTCTCTGTCTCATTCTCCCACTCCTCCTCTTCCTTTTCCTCCACCTTCCTACAAAGGTGTCTTAGTTAAAGAAAAGCATTTAATTGGGGCCTGCTTCAAATGGATGTCTCTTCTAAGACAGGCCTATGGAGGGTTGCTGGTGAAAAAAGACATGAGTAGGACTGAGCCCCCAGTAGGTATAGGAGGTGAATTGTAAATCAGAAGAGCTTTTATAATTTGATCTTGCTTAGCATTTATGGGGTGGCGTCTATTCTAGTCTTGTCTCTGCCTTTAAATTGATCAGCCTAAGTAGTTCTAGGTTAGTACACTGTCTTTCCCAGGGCAGGTCTTCGGAAAATGCTTGTAAAGAGGGGATGCTCCTCCACAGTTAACTCACCCCTATCTGTGGTGAGGTGGACAGGAAACATCCAGGTAAACATAACTTAAGACATAGTTGGATCTCTGAGTTGTTCCTGGGGTAATGGTCTTACTCAGTTTCTGTGACCTTGTTTCTGAGTGACCTTTATTACTTTTGTTCTCACTTTCTGACCTTCGTTTCCTGTGTTGTTTGGAATTTGCTTGTCAAACAGGTCCACAGTGACCTGAAATCCACTCTGTTATTTATAAGCTTCCTACCTTAGCATTCCAAGTGTTAGAAATACAGATTTGTATCACTCACCAGGCTAAAATATTCCCATTTACTTCTCCTTGTACTAGTTCTTCCTATTACATATTAAAACAGCCTGGCAGTATCTCCTTAGACTTTTCTTTCTTAAAAATATAGAATACCTATTATTTATTCTTTGAGAATTTGACACACATAAACAATGCATTTTGATCATATGTATCTAAACTTCTCTCTCCCACTCTTCTAGGCATGCCCAACAGGTTTCCTTTTCTCTTTTTCTTCATGTCCTCTCTTATTTGATCTATCTATCTATCTATCTATCTATCTATCTATCTATCTATCTATATCTATCTCTATTTATCATTGATAAGCTGCTGAGTTCAGTGAATGCTGCCTATTGGAATGCTGATTGAACTTTCTGTCTTGACTTTGTGCTTGTTTTGTGCAGGTAACCATGGTTTCACTGAGCTCATGTGTGCAATGGTCATGTCATGTTCAGAAGACAGCATGTCACAGCACTCCTCCATTCTCCTTTCATTTTTTCTGCCTTCTCTTCCATAATGTTTCTTGAGCTGGGATGGGTGTATGTGATAAAGATGTCTTATTTAGGGCTGAACATAATATAATTCTTAAATGCAACTCTAAGTTTATTTTTAGTAACACTGAGAATTGAACCTAGGGCGTTGTACATACTGGGCAAGCTCTCTGTCTTTCAACTATAACTCTAGCCCTCTAACTTCTAATTTTTTATTGAAGCATACTATTTTTAAATATTTACAAAATACAAGATTGTTTTTGTGTGTATGATTTCTTCATGAGTGTTCAAGTATGTGTAATGATGTGCACATGGTAATTACGACTGTGTAAAATGTGTGACAAGTGAGTAGGAGTATGTAAGTAGTATGAATGAGTATGTGTTTGTGTGTGCATATAACATATGTAAAAGATGTATCTCTGTATGGTACATGTGTAACTATGTATAAGTATGTAGCAGAACCATAGATATTATATGATCACATATGTCATTATGTATATTAGTTTATTATTATTAGTCTAATATATTATGTTAATTATACATTATTAATACACATGTATAATGTATATTATTAATATACATTATTAATATATACATATAATGCATATTATTAATACACATTATTAATATATATGTATAATGCATATTATCAATATACATTATTATTAATACACACATATAATGTGTATTATTAATATACATTATCATAATAATTAATAATATATTACTATATTATTAATATATATTAATATGTAATACAACTTAGTGAAAATAATATAAGGATATGGGACATATGTCTGTGGTAACTATTATGATTGTGTGTGCATGTCTGTGGTATAGGCGCAGTTATATGGTTGTGTATGTGTCATATCTATATCAGATTCATAAGGTATGCATGTGTAATGATATTTACATGTTCTTTGACTTTTGATGAAAATTCATTCAAATGATAGAAGTCTGCTGCACAGCCACAGAACAAACCCCCCACCCCTTTCCTTGGAAATTGTTGCAGCTCTGACTCAGAGCTGTATCTCCATCATGGAAAAAGAATTCATTCCAAATAAACAATATCTGTAGGGCTGAGAAATTCTTGAGAAGAACCTCAGTTTGAGTTCTTATTCACTTTAAGAGATTTGAGGATGTAGTATTTGCTGAAATGCTTTGATTGTAAAATACTTTGGTTAAACGATGGAGGAGGTAGTTTGAGTTAACTGCAGATATTATATGTCCTTTTTCTGGATCTATTTTTGAGAAATGCCTTAACCTATGTCACAAATGCTGTCTTCTTTGGTCAAAGGCTGCTTGCTTCTTTGTCCTTTAACTTTTGAAACTGTCACCCATTGTTCCAAGTGTTGCTAACCAAGCACTTGCATGCCCTGATCTCAGCTCTCAGCCTGGTTTCTGCATTGTGGAACTGGTTAATGCTAAGATTAGGACATGCTGCCAGGCAGTGGTGGTGAACGCCTTTAATCCGAGCACTTGGGAGGCAGAGACAGGAGGATTTCTGAGTTCGAGGCCAGCCTGGTCTACAGAGTGAGTTCCAGGACAGCCAGGGCCAGACAGAGAAACCCTGTCTCAAAAAGAAAAACAAACAAACAAAAAAAAAATTAAAAAAAAAATTAGGACATGCTGCAGCCACCAGAGGGAGCATTCTGCCTGAATTGGAATTGCCTTCAAATTCACTGTGTACATTCATCTTCTCTCCTTTTAAAACTTTAAAAGGATATTTCAGACAGCCTGATCTGTGCATTTGATTACATTTAATGTCATGTCTAGGACATGCTTGTAATCCTGTCCAAGAGGACTTTCCAAATCTCCCTGTGCTTCTGATAGAGGAAGTCCATGCCTCTCTTGCTCATTGATCTCAAGGGAACCTTGTAAACCCTGCTTCCTATTCCCGCCATCACTGTAAAATCATGGTATGAGATTGGGCTTCAACAAAGTTTCCTCTTTGTCCCTTCATTTATAAAGTGAGATAACAACGCCAAAGGAGAAACAAAGTCTCAGCAATATAAATTAACTCAGTGCTAAAGCTAAATCCACAACCAGAGTTAGCATCTAAATCTTGGGAAGAGCCATGGATAGGGAATGCTTGATCCAGGCCTTCATTTAAGGGGGCAGAAACATTTCCAGGATAGGTAGGTTGTTCTCATGTGGACAACATCCAAACTTTAGGATTGTTGCCTGTAGGACCCCGAAGGGCTGCTATGCCCTGGCTGAGCCTTTCCGTATGCTGCTGTCTACTAAGTAACATTCTGCGGTTCCTCTAGGATCAAAACATCCTGACTAAGACATGGTGCCCCAGAAAGGGAATTTACACTTGACATCCTATTACCCACTATTGAGTTCCTGTTTTTTCCTGAGTTTGTATTTTTCCTTCCCTGGCTTGGTGTATATATATTGAACCTACTCAGTAAAGGCATTGGCATTCTCTCATAACGGATGACCCGAGTCTGAGTCTTTAATCCCCCAGGCCTAAGCTCAAGCTTGGTACCGCGGGCAGCTGTCAGTTGCCCATTGTTGTCCAATATGTTGGACTTCTGAAGTCTTGCTTGTGTGAGTCTGAGAGACCTCACTTTTTAAGTCCAGGGAAATAAACAATTGATAATTTTTTTGTAGCTTCTGCATGAACTTTACATCTTTCCAGGAAACAGTGCCATTTTGATAAGAAGAGCAATAGATAAGCTTTCTATGATTTTATTCCTTCTTGATAATTCAATGCTCTTGTGGTCCTTTATTCCACCACTGCTTTTTGAGGTCTTGTATGACAGGTACTGAGATACCTTGTATAGACTTTACCCACAAGACAAATACTGAATCTCCACAGCTTATAAGTAGTACTAGACTAGGTACAACTTGCTTGGCCTTTTTATTTTATATTACTTTATTTTATGTGTGCATATGTTATTTATATATGATTTACATATGTGTGCACAGGTGTGTGAGCATACATGTTCACCCACTTGCAGTCAGAAGTAGATACAGACCATTCATGTCTATCACTTATAGCCTTATTTCTTTGGGAAAGGCTCTCTTGATGAAACAGGAGCTTCCAATTTTTGGCTTTGTTGCTTGACCAAAGCCTCAGAGATCCTTCTGTCTCTGCCCCTTTGCTGACTGTGACAGGTACAAGAGTCTGCATATCCAGCTTTTATCAGGATGCGGGGATCTGAGCTTAGTTCCTCATGCTTAGCAAGTGGTCTAACTCACTAAGCCACCTTCCCATCCCAGTTTGATTTGTGTACATGCTCACCTCTCTGTAATTTCATAGGCCCAGTGATATGAAATCTCACTTTCTGCCCCCCCCCAATAATGCCTTCAGGGTTATTCCTTTATTTAACCAGTAAAACCATTAAGTCTAACTCAAACAATATCTCCAGATCTCTGTCTTGCCTGCCTATAGGAAGTTTGTATTTCCTGGCCATTTGTGATAGAATAGAACTGTGTGACTAGTTCTGGTCAATGACATAGGAATGTCTGGTATTTCACTTCTGGGCTAGAGCATTAATACCAGTTCCGCACTAGGGACAACAAGCTCCAGAGAAGAATTTCTGCTTTACTGTAGACAGGGATAGTTTTTAAATATGTGAGTCATGGACATTCAAAATGCTAAGCTCTGGATTGTATTTAGAACTCAAATTTGTAATCACCTATAATAGAGCATATTAGTTGGCATTTTAGAAAACTAGCTAGCCATGTAGTACAAGTCTTTGGACCTATTTCTAGAGCACTGATTGCCCTAGATGTTATGCCCTAGAGTATTAATGAACAAGCAGATGTTCATCTCCTGCCTCATTTTTCTGATAACTTCACTCAAAAGTTCAAATCACTCATAACTGTTCTCAGGAGCTACCCTAGATTTCAAATTCTCACACAAGCATTTGCTTGGTCAGGTTTCCTAGTAGTTTTATGTATTGAAATAATGTTGAACACTTGCTGTTTTTTCTTCTTTTTAAAAAAATTGTTGTATTTTATCTTATATGTATTGGTGTGGGGGTGCCAGATGCCCTGGAACTGAAGTTAAAGACAGTTGTCGCAGACTGCCATGCTGGGAATTGAACCCAGATCCTCTGGAAGAGCACTCAGTGTTCTTAACTGCTGAGCCCTCTCTCCAGCCCCACACTTACTGCTTCTTATTGAGAGGAGTTGATTAAGAAATGAGAAAAACTAGGGGAACATTTCTAGGGCTTCAACTTCTAGACAATGCTTTCCTGCTTTTTGGATGCTGCGAGACCGTCTACAGGTGTGGTGTACTTGTTATTTTAGATAAGGAATACTAAAAGGTCCTAAGTAAAGTTAATGCTTGTTGCCATCATGCTAATGCACTGTTGAACATTATTATTGAATGTCCTGAAAACAACTGAGTGAAGAATGAAAAAGACTCCAACTACAGCCTGTCAATTGTTCATATGAAAATGTAGGTTCTTTTCTTTTATTAGGCTATAAAAGTACTTCAAGCAGATGAAAATCAAGTGTGCACCAAAAAAGAGACCGTGTTTGTTTTCAAACTGCAAAATATCTGTGGTCTATGACTTTACATCTAGAGCAAAGAAGAGTCAAGTTTCTCTCCATTGTGCCTTTAGAGGGGACTGAAATACGTGCCTTTTGAGAACCTGTTGGTATCTTTGTGTTCAACAAATTATATATTAAAGTAGCTCTTAATATCTTGGATGCAGTCATTCCAGAGCTAGGCTGAAAATCAAAATAGTGTGACAATTAAATACTAAGTACTTAGTATAAAAGATAATTTTCCTTTCTGAGTAGAGGCTATCTTTATTTTAATAGTTTCAAAATGTATATATCTCTCGTTTCCAAAATTTTGGTGAGCAAGGTTCTATGAATGGATATCTTGCTCATAAATGCTAGTGGAATTCAGTGTCTAAACTTCCTCCTTTCTTCTTATATTAAGATCTATGTGGAGCAAGAACTGTATAAAAATATTACCAAGCAGACTATGAGCAAATAAAATAATTATATTCTACCAATGCATACATATATTAAAGTCTACTCTTAGCATGTGCATTGCCACATGTATATGTGGAATGTCAAGTTCAAATCAGATTGTTCAAAATTTTCCCTTTTAAGATTGCAAAAATGGTATTTAATAGTAAATACTTTGAAAAACATATCTTTAATTGCCTTCTTAATTATTCCTGGGGTGCTCCTTTGATTCTACTCACTTTCTTGGTAAAAATAGGTTACTGTGACACACATTGTGTAGTCAAGAGATGAGAAACTGAGTGGCAGAGCAGACCTGGCCAAACTATAATAGAATGTTTCCCTAGTCTGTGTATTTGGTAGACGTCACATCACCCAGCTTTCATATGAGTCTTAATAAAAGCTAAAAGATGTGCCAAAGAATAGATTTGTGTTACACTTGACGAAATTGATGTTTTGTTGTGACCATTAAAACATTAATTCTGATTACAAGGAACACTACATTCATTGGGAAGCAGAATCTATAGTGACATTTGGTAGGGGGTTTCAAGATGCACAGATGTGGTCTTTGAATAATGGAAAATCAAATGAACTAAAATTGAACCAAACCAGATGCAGATCCTCTGAGCTCAACCAAATGAGATGTAAGACAATTGGTCTGCTCATCCAAAAGTTATACATTCACTACTGATTTAATTAGACTAGCCCTGCCCATGTACTACATCATCTTGAGATTATTTCTTTCTACAAGATGAGTTTCAAAGAATAGTTTTAATGGGATACAAAGACAGAGACAATCTATCAGCCTGAGAAATGTAGTATGTGAATTGGTACAAATTTTGGAGGATTCTCAAACACTCCACTTATCATTTCATCCAAGGGCAGTGCATATTGAAGGGAAATGATCTATGCTATCTACCAACAATTAAAACAGAAAGATAACAGTTTGATAATTGATATTCCCATCTTGGTATGCATGTACCAAGAAGCCAACTTCATTTTCAAAGGACTGCTTAGTAAGTCTTAGGTGTTAAAAATGTTTTGGAAACTGACTTACAAAGAGTCTTATGAATTAATTGCTTACTGATTTGTCATAGGATATAGCTTTCTAGAAAAATCTCAGAAGCCTCAAAACACACCATTTCTCACCTGATCTAAACATGTTCATAGCATGCATGAACACAGCTTCATAATCCTGTTTGTTCTTATAGCATTAGACAGTTCTCAGTTAATAGCCTTAGACTGCCACCAAGATTATCCAAGTCCTCTTCCCTGTGTGCATGATAAATATGGTGAAGTTCTGGTTGTTGCATACTTTGTGTCTGTAAAAGCAACGTATTCTCCAGATGTAATTGTCATCTTACAGGGTTAAATGCACCCTTTTTAGCTCTTTCTGAACTGGCTGATTCAGCTCAGCTGTTCTGGCACAAACCTGTCTCTAGGTTGACTAATTGAATCTGGCTTCTCTCAGCTTCTGACTGAATTGTTCAGCTTGGCCTCATACTATCTTTGGCAATATATTCTAATCTTTTGGCTCTTCATTCTCTGACTGGTTCTGTCTTCACCTGCAACCTGCCTCTGTAAAACAGTTCTAATAAAACTGCCCCTCCCCATGCCTGGAATGATTCTGTCAAATCTCTCTCTGATTCATCACATTGTTTTTTGCCCGTAGCCGTTACTTTCAAACACAGGTGCTTCCTTCTACAAACTAACTTAACCTATATTGTTTGGGATTAAAGGTTTGTGGTGTGTACTAATGGTGTACTCCAGCAAGAGGGATTGAAGGTGTGTGGTGTGTCTGTGTTCCATTCATATCACACAGAACTAGAAGGTCTTTGGATGTGATCCCTTGCCAGAGCAGTCATGCCGCTGGGTTAAAATTCCTCCATAGGTGCTTCCATTTCCATGTGGGTAAGCACAGCCACTTGATTACCACTTTTTAGTATGCATGGTATCTGTGTTTCTGTCCCTTATTTTTTTCTCTCTTCACTAAAGACAAGTTTCCAGGACCAAGCCAGGCTGGACACACTCCGATGATATTCAGGTTACATTGCACCTGTGGTAAGGCCAATTGTTAATATATTTTGCAGATTTACAGCTGGATATGACTGATGTTCACTTTTTTCCTCCAGTAGCACCTTCTTGAAAGCTAGCCAATGAGAAACTTCCATGTCAGTAGCAGTGTGCTTTCTCCATGTTTTACAATTCAAATATACGGTGTCTTCAACAACAGGGTCTGAGGTAAAGGTTTTTTTTTTCCAGTTCTGTGGTCTGTCTCTTCACTTAAATGAAGGTGTTCTTCATTGTGTAGAGATATTTCAGTTTCGTAATGTTCTATTTTTTAGTTGTTGGTCTGAATGCTTGAACAATGTAGAAATGAGGATTTACATCTACCTATTTAGTTTGATAAGCACCATTTCTTGAAGATTCTGTCTTTTCTCCAGTGAATATTTATTATTTATTTATTTTTGCATCTTCAAAAAGGAAAGAAAGAAAAAAGAAAAGAAAGAAAGGAAAGAAAGGAAAGAAAAGAAAGAAAAGAAAGAAAAGAAAGAAAAGAAAGAAAAGAAAGAAAAGAAGAAACTGCATAGGTGGATGGATTTGTGTCCATGTCCTCAATTCCATGCAATTAGTTCTTGTTTTTAATTCTTATGTGTTTTTCCATATGAGATTTAAGATTATCTTATTTTTTGTTAAAATACATTGAAATTTTGATAGCGATCACATTGAATCTGTAAATGGCTTTTAGCTGGATTCCCATTTTCACAACCTGTGAGCAAGGGAGCAGGGGCAATCCTTTCATCTTCTGATATTATCTTCAATTCCCCGCCCCCCTCATGATTTAAAGTTTTCATTGTATGAAAATTTAATTTCCTTGATTAGATTTATTCCAAAGTATTTCATTATTTTCAGGCCTTTGTTAATGATTTTTTTCTTGATTTCTTTCTTTGTGTGTTTTATTGTTTTTGTATGGGAAAGAAAATACTTTTGTGTGTTTGTTTTTAACTGGCTAGTTTTCACAAAGTATTTCAGCTGCAGGATATTTCTAGTGGAGTCTTTGGAGTCTTTTATGCATAATCATACCATCTTCACAGAAGCATACCTGGACTTCTTCCTGTTTGTATCATCTTCAACTGCTTTAGTTGTCTTATTGCTCTAGCTCAGAGTTCAGTTGCTATATTGAATAGTTATGGAGAGAGGGGACAACACTGTTTTGTTCCTGGTTTTTTGGAAACTGTTTTTGTTTTTTTTCAGTTTAGAAAGCTGTTGAGTATGATCTTACTGTATGTTGTCTTTATTATATTTAAATATTCCTCCTGTATCTCTCTTCTTTCCAGGACTTTTATCATGAAGGCATTTAGGATTTTGTCAAGGGCATTTTATTTATCTAATGAAACAATCATATCTTTCCTTTTAATGTATGGCTTACAGAATATATTATATCCATTGATTTACATATATTGATCCATATCTACATCTCTGAAAGGAAGCTGACTTGATTATTGTGGATAATTTTTTGAAGTGTTTTTGAATTGGGTTTATCAGCATTATGCTGAATTTTTAACAACTATGTTCATTAAAGAGATTAACCTATAATTTCTTTTTAAATATGTCTTTGTCTGGTTCTGGCATCAGGATAATACTGACTTTGAAAAAGGAAGTTGGAATTTTTCTTTTATTTTCTATTTAATGATGTCTCTCTTGGAGAGGTTTTATGTCAACTTTAGATAAGCTAAATTCATCTGAGATGAGGGGACCTCAACTAAAAAAATGCTTCCATAAGTTTGGGCTGTAGGCAAGACTGTAAAGAATTTTCTTAATTAGCGAGTAATGAGGGAGGGCCCAGCCCACTATGGGTCATGCCATCCCTGGGCAGATGATCCTGGGTTCTATAAAGAAAGTATGCTGAGTAAGCTGTTGAGAGTAAGCTAGTAAGCAGCACTCCTTCTTGGCCTCTGCAAACTCCTGCTTCCAGGTCTTTGCCCTGTTTGAGTTCCTATCCTAAGTTCCTACAGTAGTGAACAGTGATGTAGTACTGTAAGTCATCCCCCCAACACACACACTTTACATCCTGATTAGAGGCACACCTCCCTCTTCTTCTTCTAGTCCCTCTGTTTCAAGTCCCTCCTCCCATTACCCCCTCCCCTTCTCCTCAGAGAATGGGATAGCAGCTCACTCTGTGACATCTAGTCCCAGCAGGACTAGGCAGATCCTCTCCCACTGAGGCCCAACCAGGCAGTCCAGGTAGGGAAAGAGGATCCAATATCAGAGCACTCACACGAAGCCTAAGCTTCACATTTGCTACAAATGAGTAGGGGGCCGAGTAACAGCCCTTGCATGCTCCTTGGTTGGTGGGGCTCCAGGCACTTTGAAGATGAGAGATTATTTTTGTCCTTTTATTGAAAACAGATTTTTCCATCACATTGTATATACTGATTACTGTTCTTACCCCTCTACTCTCCTAGAACCTCACCACCTCTCCTCTCAGCAGGTATCAACTCAATTAGATGTAACCCAATCCTGCTACTGAAAGCTTCATTTAGTGACAAGAAAAAGCCAGTTAGGGTCCCGTCTCCCTAATTATTTGGTGACTTCATTTGGATGGTCTACATATATCCACCTCTCCTTTCTGCCTCTCATTAGTAAACAAGCAAGCTTCTAAGGGATTAATAGCAAAATATAAGAATGTAAAACAAAACCCATACATTGTAATTGGAAAAACAAAAAGGGAAAAGAGCTCAAGGGAGGGCATAAGAAATAGAGACCCATTTGTCTGCACACTCAGAAGTCTCACAAAAACATCAAACTGGACATCAAAATATATATCCAAGGGCATTGTACAGGCCCTTGCAGGCCATGTCCATGCAGCTTCAGCGTCTGTGAGTTCATATGTGCTTTGGTTATGTTGATTTAAAGGGTCTTGTTTCCTTGGTGACCGCTACCCCCTCTGGCTCTTATACTTTTCCTGCCTCCACTGTCACAGGATTGATTCTCTGAGCCCTGAAGGGAGGAATTTAACAGAGAGCACCTATTTCAGGCTGAGTGTTCCAAGATGTCTTGTTCTTTGCATAATGTCTTGCCTGTGGCTCTCTGTATTTATTCCTATCTGCTGCAGAAGGAAGTGTCTTTGTTGACAGCTAGTCAAGGCACTGTTTTTTGATTATAGCAGAATGTTATTAGAAATCTTTTCATTGCTACCATTTTTTTTTCTTAGAACAGTAATATTTGGTTTTTCCTGGGTCACTAGACTATCTAGTCTCAGGCTTTTTGATCAGCCAAGCAGTGTCAGGTATGGATAACAAATCACGGAGTGGCCATAAGTCAAATCAGATATTGGTTGGTTACTCCCACAGGCTTTATACCACCATCACACTAGCATATCTTATACGTAGAACAAGGTTGTAGATCAAAAGTCGTTGTGGCTGCTTAGATGTTTATTTTTCTCTTTTGATAGCATGCCGAGTATCTTCCTAAAGCAAAGTTGCTATAATAAAGAAGTGATGGTTCTATATAGGTACTGGCCCATCTTCTCCATGTTCCATGAGTTGAGTAGGTATGTTTTTTGGCAATGGGGCCTTTTCATCAGTCTGTGAAGAGCAACCTGTAGTCTTTGTAGCAGCCTGGGTTTTGGGGGGATACAAATGGGGCCCCTTCAGCTATCAATTCAATAAGATATAACTCAATCCTGGTACTGAAAGCTTCATTTAGTGACAAGAAAAAGCCATTTAGGTCCCCGTCTCCCTAATTATTTGGGGATTTCATTTGGAAAAAAATATATATATTCCAAGAGTAGTACAGCTATATCCTGAGATAGATCAAATCTCATCTTCCTCAGGAACTGCCACACTGATTCCCACAGAGGCTTTACAAGTTTGTGCTCCTACCAGCAATGGACTAGTGTTCCCTTTACTCCATGTCCTTGATAGCATGAACTCTCACTGTTATTGACCCATTCTGATAGGTGTAAGGTGAAATCTCAATGTAGTTGGGGTTTTTTAGCTAATTAATTTATTATGTACATAAGTACACTGTTGCTGTCTTCAGATATACCAGAAGAGGGCATCAGATCCTCTTACAGATGGTTGTGAACCACCAAGTGATTACTGGGAATTGAACTCAGGACCTCTGGAAGAGCAGTCAGTGCTCTTAGCCACTGAACCATCTCTCCAGCCCCATCAAAGCAGGTTTGATTTGTATTTCCCTGATGGCTAAGGAAGTTGAACATCTCAAGAGTTTCTCAGCTATTTGAGATTCCTCTTCTGAGAATTCTGTTAAGATATGTACTCCTTTTTAAAATTGGGTTATTTATTTTCTTAATATCTAGTTTTTGAGCTTTTCATGTGTTAGATATTATTTCACTATTTGATGTGGAGTTGTTAAAAATCTTTCCCATTCTGTAGGGTGCTGCTTTGTCAGAATGATTGTGTCTTTTGCCATGCTTTTCAGTTTTACGTGGTCACATTTATTAATTGTTTTTAGTGCCTGTGTTAATAGTGTTGCAATCAGAAAGTCAGCTCCTGTGGCAATCCATTCAAGGCTATTCCCCACTTTATCTTCTGTCATGTTCAGTATACCTGGTTTTATGTTGAGGTTTTTGATCTCTTTGAACTTAAGTTTTGTACATGGTAATAAATATGGATCTATTTGCATTCTTCTACATGCACTGATTGTTGAAGATTATTTCCCCAGTGTGTGTTTCTCGCTTCTTTATAAAAAATAATCAGGAATATAGATTCATGTTTGGGTCTTCAATTTGATTGCATTGATCAACATGTTTGTTTCTGTGCAAGTACCATGCTGTTTTAATTATTAAAACTCTGTAGTATAATTTGATGTCAGGAATGATCATACCTTTAGACGTTATTTTATGATTGTGTGTGTGTATGTGTGTGTGTGTTTGTGTGTGTGTGTGTGTGTGTACGAGCACGTGCATTTCCATTTAAAGATAAAGTTGTCTTTTCAAGTTCTGTGAAGAATTGTTTGGGAATTTTGATGGGGATTACACTGAATCTGTAGTTTTGTTATTGTGGAATGGCCATTTTTATTATATCAATCCTACCAATCCATTAGCAAAGGAGATAGATCTTTTCATCTTCTAATATATTGTTCAATTTTCTTCTTCAATATCTTTATTTTCTTTTTTCAAATAAGCCTTTTACATGATTGATTAGAGTTACTTCAAGACATTTTATATGATTGTATTAGTCAGGGTTCTCTAGAGTCACAGAACTTATGGGTAGTCTTTATATAGTAAGGGAATTTGTTGATGACTTACAGTCTATAGTCCAACTCTCTGACAATGGTCAGCATCAGCTGTGAATGGATGTCCAAGGATCTAGCACTTGCTCAGTCCCACATGGCAAGCAAGGGAAGAAGAGTCTTCCTTTTTCCAATGTCCTTATGTAGATCTCCAGCAGAAGATGTGGACCAGATTAAAGGTGTGTACCACCACGCCTGGATCTGAGACTTGTTTTGTCCCAGATGACCTTGAACTCAGAGATTTCCTTGCCTTGATCTCCTAGGATTCATAGCCACTATGCCTCAAGATCTCCATGCCAAGATCCAGGTCAAAAACTTGTATCTCCTAGCTTCAAGATCAGGATCACAGGTTTACACCTCTGAGACAGGATAATTATGTCTTCTCAGAGTCTACTCAGTATGATTGTTCAGAAACTCTGTTAAGATAAATTATTTATTCTATGAAAATACATGATTGTTCTTAATAATTATTGTGGCATGGTAGAACTTAAGAATGAATGACTTTCTTATCTTCATGAGATAGGATTTTAGGTCAGCTTCCTGATTTTTATGTGTGTTCATGTATCCAGGGCTGACTGTGGTGGGATAACTGGCTTCTGATGATGCCAAAGTATATTGGCTTCTGTTGTTTATGGTCTTGTGCTTGCTTCTCGCCATCTGGCTATCCCTGGTGTTTGCTGGTCTGGGTGTCTCTGTCTGGAGTCTTCAGAGGGGCATGTATGCTGGTGACATTTTGCCCTGGCCATAGTGGCTTTGCAGGGAAGCCTTCTGGGAGGCCTTGAGACAGTGGGGTCTTAAGCTATACTACAAAGCAATAGTGATAAAAACTGCATGGTATTGATACAGAGACAGACACATTGATCAGCGGAATAGAATTGAATACCTAGAATAAAACCACACACTTACGGACACTAGATCTTTGACAAAGAAGTCAAAAATATACAATGGAAAAAGAAAGCATCTTCAATAAATTGTGCTAGACTAACTGGCAGTGTGTATGTAGAAAAATGAAAATAGATCCATATTTGTCACCATGCACAAAGCTCAGGTCTAAGTGGATCAACATAAAACCAGATATATTGAATCTAATAGAACAGAAAGTGTCAAAGAGCCTTGAACTCATTGGCACAGGGGGAAATTTCCTAAACAGAACTCCAGTGGCTCAGGCTCTAAGGTCAAGAATTGATAAATGGGACCTCATGAGATTGGAAAGCTTCTGTAGGGCAAGGAACATAGTCAATAGAACAAATTGTCAACCTACAGATTGGGAAAAAAATCTTCACTAACCCCACATCTGATAGAGGGGTAATATCCAAAATATATAAAGAACTCAAGAGCTAACTACCAAGTAACCAAACAACCCAATCAAAAAGTGGGGTAGAGAACTAAATGGAATTCACAAGAGAGGAATCTCAAATGGCTGAGAAGCACTTAAAGAAATGTTCAAAGTCCTTAGTGATCAGGGAAATGCAAATAAAAGTGACCCTGAGATTCCACCTCACACCAATCAGAATGGCTAAGATCAAAAACTCAGGTGTACATGCTGGCAAGGATGTGTAGAAAGAAGAACATTCCTCTATTGCTGGTAGGATTTCAAACTGGTACAACCACTCTGAAAATTTGGAGGTTCCTCAGAAAATTGGAAATAGATCTATCTGAAGACCTAACTATACCACTCTTGAGAATATACCCAAAAGACGCCCTACCATGCCACAGGGGCACATGTTCCACTGTGTTCACAGTGGATTTATTTGTGCCAGAAGCTAGAAACAACCCAGATGTCCCATGACAGAAGAATGGATTCAGAAAATGTGGCTCATTTACATGATGGAATCCTATTCAGCTATTAAGAATGAGGACATCATGAGTTTTGCAGGCAAATGGATGGAACTAGAAAGTATCATCATGAGTGTTGTAACTCAGACACAAAAGGACATGCATAGTATATACTCACTAATAAATGGATATTAGTCAAAAATGTACAGAATACCCAGAGTACAATCGATAGAACTCAAGAAGGGTTAACAAGCCAAAAGGCCCAAGTGAGAATGCCTCAATCCCACTTGGGAGGGAGAAGAAAGCAATCATGGGGTGGGGAGAAGGAGAGAGGTACATGGGTGGGAAAGAGGACAGGGAAAGGAATAGGAGAACATGATCAGGTATTGAGGGGTGGAAAAGGACTGAAGCCCGAGGGCCAGCAGAAAGAATGGAAACGGGCAACCTTGGGAGGTAGGAGGTGCGGTGACCCTCTATAATGTACCAGAAACCTAGGAGGTGAGAGATCCTCATCACTCAAAGGGAGGAACTTTATATGAAATGCCATAGAGTGGGGAGAGGGAACTTGTAAAGTCTACCCCAGTAGAAATGCAGGGCATCAAGTGGAGAGATGGGGTGCTATCCCAGTCAAAATTTCTGATCCAGAATTGTTCCTGTCTAAAAGAACTGCAGGGTCAAAAATGGAGAAAAGCCTGAGGGAAAGATGGTTCAGTGACAGGCCCAAACTGGGATCCAGCTCAAGGTGAGGCCCAAAGACCTGATACTATTACTGATACTATGATGTGCTCAGACAGGAGCCTAGCATGACTGCCCACTGAAAGGCCCAACAAGCAGATAAAAGAGTCAGATGCAGATATATATGCCCAACCAATGGACAGAAGCTGGTGACCTCTGTAGTTGAATTAGGAAAAAGCTGGAAGAAGCTGAGGAGGAGACCACTCTATAGGAAGAGGAGCAGTTTCAACTAACCTGGACTCTTGAGATTGCTCAGGCACTGAGCCACCAACCAGGCAGCATACACCAGCTGATATGAGGCCCCCAGCACATATACAGCACAGGACTGCTGGATCTTGACTCAGTGAGAGAAGATGCACCTAACTGTCAAGAGAATCGAGGCCCCAGGGAGTGGGGGGATCTGTTGGGGTGGTGGTGGCATTGGTGGGGACATCCTCTTGAAGGAGAGCATCAAGGAAGGTAGTTCAACTTCTGGCTTCCACATGTACAGACACATACACACACACAAACAAATATACACACATACACAGGCATGCATAACATATTCAGATCTAAAGCTATTGCCATTAGGCATACTATAGAATGAGTTAAAAATTTAAATAATGCTTTAATTTACTTTATGTGTATAAGTAATTTGTCTTTATAATGTCTGTGTACCACATGTGTATCTCATGTATCCATAGGACAGAAAAAGGCATTAGATTTCTTGGAACTGTAATTACAGGTGATTTTGACCCACCACTTTTGGGTATAGGAAACTGAACCTCGGTCCTCAGGAAGAACAGTGGAGTGCTTTCAACAGCAGAGCCATTTTTCTAGTCCTGAGCGAGATAAACTTTTGTAAAGTACACTGGAATCAGGAATAAAGTTCATCAGCATTTGCAGGTTTGGTTTTTAGGCTGCCTAAATATGACCATTTATTAATCTGGAAAGTGATGTGAAATGAGAATGTGATGGAAAAATTAATGGTCAGATATTTGGAGCTTAGGTCAGTTTTTGGGCAACTTTGAGTATGTCTATACAATGCTGTACACAGCGTGTGCCTGTTTGTATGTATATTATATGTGGACTGTGGTGCATATGCAAGATGTGGGTTAGAATAGAGGTGGAAAGGAAAAGAGGTTGCTTGAGGTTTCTCCCTCAAGGGATCGTTCACTCCCACATAAAATCCAAATATAATGAATTTTGGAATGCAAGCACAGATTATCCATCAAGTTGCAGAGGTGGAAGGCTGCCTTCAGACATGGAATATGACAGATAATTATCCAGTCTTTTGACAGCATGTCTGCTACCCAATAATTCAAACTACTGGTATGAACTAAAAAGCTAAAAATCTTGATGAAGTTGGAAAAAAAGCTTAAGAATTTGTCTCCACCACATGTACTGGAGTCTATTCTCTCATTTTTAGCTGGGAAAAAGTGAAAGGTAGCCAAGCTTGGAACAGATGTATGCTTAGGAGGACCTCAGCTTGGTCTCTCAATTTATTGTGGTTCTTTCATTTTCTATAAATGTTAAGCTAAAGTAAAACTCCAAAGAGTAATTGAATAATTGAATTCCTTATAAATGCAGAGTGCTTCAGCAGTTCAAAATGACTTTATATTCCACAGGGAAATAATATGAGCATGATTATTCTTTCTTTTCTTAATTTTTAATTTTATTTGTATGGATATTTTGCATGCTTGTATATCAGTTTGCCACATGTCTGCAGTGTCTGTGGAGGCCAAAGAGAATGTTAGGCTCTGTGGTACCAAAATTATAGATGGTTATGAGCAATCATGTGTGTGCTAGGAATTAAACCTGAGTCCTTTGGAAGAGCAGCCAGTATTCTTAACCAATGAGACATCTCTTCAGCTCTGTCCTCAATGGGTTCTATACATATACAGTATCACAAAATGGAACTGAAAATGTAGCTCAGTGGTAGAATTCATACCTAGCATGTAGAAGGCCCTGGGTTTACCTCTAGTACCAAGAAAATATCCATACACAGTAGTTATTATGGTAGGTAGCAATAACATACTATTTTAATCCTTTGTAAGCATATTTGATTTTAAAATTAAAATAGGGTATTACTCTTATATAAACAGAGTTATGATTTGATTTGGGGCACTTTGAAGTGAATTTCACAAATGCCTTTTTCATTACAAAAGAGTTTTAAAGAAGAGTAATTATATAGACATATAGTAACCCCTCTTCCAAGCTTACCTTCATTCTCTAGAGATCCCACCTCTTGGTTCAGAACCAGGCTTCTCTAGTTCTCTACTGAAGCTTCTTTCAACCTTCCTTCTAGCCCAGCTCTATTTTTTGTGATGCATACATACTTGTAGAACCTATGTGTACCAGGGTGTCCCCGAAGCCATACTAACTGGGATTCTGGAAGGTGATTTTCTTATCCTTCTTATCCTGTATTCTTGTATCTCTAGACTTACTCCTAATCCTGCTGCAGCCTGATGTCAGGACCCTTTGCCATGCTCTACTTGGGACTCCACTTCCTGGTGCAAAGCCAGGCTCCCCTTAGTTCTTTCCTGAAGCCCCTTCAGCTTTCTCTTTCTAGCCCATCTCCATTTCTTTGTAACACCTATCAATTCACAGAAATGCTCTCTACCAGGGAACCCACAGCCTCCACATTTGCTTAGGTCACAGACTCAGCAACAGCAGCCAAAGAACAGAATACCTGCCCAACAGAGATGATACCAGATATCTACACCAGGAAACACACCAAATATCTTAACTCCATATGCCTATATCTCAGAGCAAAAACATAAACACAAACAACCAAGACAATATGCCTCCTATAGAAGCCACCAGTGCTATTGCAATAGATCCTGAAAAACACAATTTAACTGAAACTTAAGACATGGACTTCAAAAGAGCAATTATGAATATGTCCAAGGATTTTAAAGAGGATATGGAATTAATGCCTAGTAGAAATCGTGAAAATCCTTTGGGATGGAGCAGACACAGAGTTGGTCTGCTCCTGTCCTGTGGAGAAACTGAATCCTGAGTCATCCAGGAGCCACTGCACTCAGAGCAGCTGGTAAGAACTCCATCTCACTCCCTAAGCCCCAGAGATACATCTGGGAGCCAGGGGCATTCAGGGCACAGCAGCTACCCAAACCCCGCCCCTCCGGAATTCCACTTCCCTTTGGCCCCTGCCTGGTCCTTTGGGCTGGAGCAGACACAGAGTCGGTCTGCTCCTGTCCTGTGGAGAAACTGAATCCTGAGTCATCGAGGAGCCACTGCACTCAGAGCAGCAGAAACTGAATCCTGAGTCATCGGGGACCCACTACACTCAAAGCAGCTGACACAGAGTTGGTCTGCTCCTGTCCTGTGGAGAAACTGAATCCTGAGTCATCGATTAGCAACTGCACTCAGAGCAGCTGAAACTGAATCCTGAGTCATCGAGGACCCACTGCACTCAGAGCAGCCGAGGAGCCACTGCACTCAGAGCAGAAGGATTTCCAGATCCAAGAGGTGGCCTGAGTCCCAGGAGTTCTTCCACCCAGGAGATTAGGAGCATAAGACCACAGAGACCTCTGGACTCCGAGGAGCTCTGCAATAAGCAAGATAACTGGAAATACAGACTCCAGTCTTACACAGTGAGGGCAGGTACCACTAGAGTTAACCAGATGGCGAAAGGCAAGCGCAAGAACATAAGCAATGGAAACCAAAGTTTCTTGGCATCATCAGTGCCCAGTTCTCCCAATATAGCAAGCCCTGAACACCCCATCACACCTGAAAAGCAGGATTCAGAATTAAAATCACTTCTCATGATGATGATAGAGGATTATAAGAAGGAATTAAGTAACTCCCTTAAAGAAATACAGGAGAGTACAAGTAAACAGATAGAAGCCCTTAAAGAGGAATCACAGAAATCCCTTAAAGAAATGGAAGAAAACACAAAGAAGGAATTAAACAAAAACATTCAGAATCTGAAACTAGAAATAGAAACAATAAAGAAAGTTCAAAGGGAGACAACCATGGAGATAGAAAACCTAAGAAAGAGATCAGGAGTCACAGACGCAAGCATCACCAACCGAATACAAGAGATAGAAGAGAGAATCTCAAATGCAGAAGATACGGTGGAAAATATTGACACAGTTGTCAAAGAAAATGCAAAATGCAAAAAACTCCTAACTCAAAACATCCAGGAAATCCAAGACACAATGAGAAGACCAAACCTAAGGATAATAGATATAGATGAGAATGAAGATTCCCAACTTAAAGGGCCAGTAAATATCTTCAACAAAATTATTGAGGAAAACTTCCCTAACCTAAAGAACAAGATGCCCATAAACATACAAGAAGCCTACAGAACACCAAATAGACTAGACCAGAAAAGAAATACCTCCCGTCACATAATAATCAAAACATCAGATGCACAAAACAAAGAAAAAATACTAAAAGCAGTAAGGGAAAAAGGTCAAGTAACATATAAAGGCAGACCTATAAGAATTGCACCAGACTTCTCACCAGAGACTATAAAAGCCAGAAGAGCCTGGACTGACATCATACAGACCCTAAGAGAAAACAATTGCCAGCCCAGATTACTATACCCAGCAAAACTCTCAATCACTATAGATGGTGAAACCAAGATATTCCATGACAAAACCAAATTTGCACAATATCTTCCCACAAACCCAGCACTTCAAAGGATAATTGATGGAAAACGCCAACACGAGGGAAACTACAACCTAGAAAAAGCAAGGAAGTAATCTTCCAACAACCCCAAAAGAAGATAACTATACAAACATAACTTTACCTCTAATAACAAAAATAATAGGAAGCAACAATCATTTTTCCTTAATATCTCTTAACATCAATGGTCTCAATTCCACAATAAGAAGACGCAGACTATCAGACTGGATACACAAACAAGACCCAGAATTTTGCTGCATACAAGAAACGCACCTCAGTGACAAAGACAGACACTACCTCAGAATAAAAGGGTGGAAAACAATTTTCCAAGCCAATGGTCCCAAGAAACAAGCTGGAGTAGCCATTATAATATCAAATAAAATCGACTTTCATCCAAAATTAATCAAAAAAGATAAGGAAGGACACTTCATACTCATCAAAGGAAAAATCTACCAAGGTGAACTCTCAATTCTGAACATCTATGCTCCAAATGCAAGGGCACCTACATACATAAAAGAAACTTTACTAAAGCTCAAAACACACATTACACCTCACACAATAATAGTGGGGGATTTCAACACCCCACTATCAGCAATGGACAGATCATGGAAACAGAAACTAAACCGAGACACTTTGACATTAACAGAAGTTATGAACCAAATGGACTTAACAGACATCTATAGAACATTTCATCCTAAAACAAAAGAATATACCTTTTTCTCAGCACCTCATGGTACCTTCTCCAAAATAGACCATATAATTGGTCACAAAACAAGCCTCTACAGATACAAAAAGATTGAAATAATCTTTTGCATCTTATCAGATCACCACGGACTAAGACTGGTCTTTAATAATGACAAAACCAATGGAAAACCCACGTGCACATGGAAACTGAACAACTCTCTACTCAATGATGACTTGGTCAAGGAAGAAATAAAGAAAGAAATTAAAGACTTTTTAGAATTCAATTAAAATGAGGACACATCATACCAAAACTTGTGGGACTCCATGAAGGCAGTGCTAAGAGGAAAAGTTGTAGCTCTAAGTGCCTACAAAAAGAAACTGGAAAGAGCACACACTAACAAGTTGACTGCACAACTAAAAGCTCTAGAACAAAAAGAAGCAAATACACCCAGGAGGAGTAGAAGGCAGGAAATAATCAAACTCAGGGCTGAAATCAACCAAATAGAAACAGAAAGAACAATACAAAATATCAATAAAACCAGGAGCTGGTTCTTTGAGAAAATCAACAAGATAGATAAACCCTTAGCCAGATTAACCAGAGGGCACAGAGACAGTATCCAAATTAATAAAATCAGAACTGAAAAGGGAGACATAACAACAGAAACTGAAGAAATTCAAAAAATCATCAGATCCTACTACAAAGGCCTATACTCAACAAAACTGGAAAACCTGGATGAAATGGACAATTTCCTAGACAGATACCAGGTACTGAAGTTAAACCAGGAGCAGATAAACCATCTAAATAGTCCCATAACCCCTCAGGAAATAGCAGCAGTCATTAAAAGTCTCCCCACTAAATAAAGCCCAGGAGTAGGTGGTTTTAGTGCTGAATTCTATCAGACCTTCAAGGAAGACCTAATACCAATTCTCTTCAAACTATTCCACAAAATAGAGACAGAAGGAACACTACCCAATTCGTTCTATGTAGCTACAATTACACTCATACCCAAACCCCACAAGGACCCGACAAAGAAAGAGAACTTCAGACCAATCTCCCTTATGAACATCGATGCAAAAATACTCAATAAAATTCTAGCAAACCGAATCCAAGACCACATCAAAACAATCATCCATCATGATCAAGTAGGTTTTATCCCAGGAATGCAGGGATGGTTCAATATTCAGAAACACATCAATATAATCCACTATATAAACAAACTTAAAGAAAAAAAACCACATGATCATCTCACTAGATGCTGAGAAAGCATTTGACAAAATTCAACATCCCTTCATGATAAAAGCCTTGGAAAGATCAGGAATTCAAGGCCCCTACCTAGACATAGTAAAAGCAATTTACAGCAAACCAGTAGCCAACATCAAGCTAAATGGAGAGAAAGTTGAAGCAATCCCACTAAGATCAGGGACTAGACAAGGCTGCCCACTCTCCCCCTACCTATTCAATATAGTACTGGAAGTCTTAGACAGAGCAATTAGACAACCAAAAGAAGTCAAAGGGATACAAATAGGAAAGGAAGAAGTCAAAATATCGCTATTTGCAGATGATATGATAGTATACTCAAGTGACCCCCAAACTTCCACTAGAGAACTCCTAAACCTGATAAACAACTTCAGCAAAGTGGCTGGTTATAAAATCAACTCAAACAAATCAGTAGCCTTCCTCTACATGAAAGATAAACAGACTGAAAAAGAAATTAGGGAAATGACACCCTTCACAATAGTTGCAAATAATATAAAATACCTTGGTGTGAATCTAACCAAGCAAGTGAAAGACCTGTATGACAAGAACTTCAAGTCTCTGAAGAAAGAAATTGAAGAAGATCTCAGAAGATGGAAAGATCTCCCATGCTCATGGATTGGCAGGATTAATATAATAAAAATGGCCATCTTGCCAAAAGCAATCTACAGATTCAATGCAATCCCCATTAAAATCCCAACTCAATTCTTCACAGAGTTAGAAAAGGAAATTCTCAAATTCATATGGAATAACAAAAAACCCAGGATAGCGAAAACTATTCTCAACAATAAAAGAACTTCTGGAGGAATTACCATCCCTGACCTCAAGCTGTACTACAGAGCAATAGTGATAAAAACTACCTGGTATTGGTACAGAGACAGGCAGGAAGATCAATGGAATAGAATTGAAGACCCAGAAATGAACCCACAGTCCTATGGTCACTTGATCTTTGACAAAGGAGCTAAAACTGTCCAGTGGAAAAAGGACAGCATTTTCAACAAATGGTGCTGGTTCAACTGGAGGACAACATGTAGAAAAATGAAAATTGATCCATTCTTATCCCCTTGTACAAAGCTCAAGTCTATGTGGATAAAGGACCTCCACATAAAACCAGATACACTGAAACTAATAGAAGAGAAGGTGGGGAAAAGCCTCGAATACTTGGGCACAGGGGAAAATTTCCTGAACAGAACTCCAATGGCATATGCTCTAAGATCGAGAATTGACAAATGGGACTTCATAAAATTGCAAAGTTTCTGTAAGGCAAAGGACACTGTCAATAGGACAAAACGACAACCAACAAATTGGGAAAAGATCTTTACCAATCCTTCATCTGATAGACGGCTAATATCCAATATATACAAATAACTCAAGAAATTAGACTCCAGACAACCAAATTACCCTATTAAAAAATGGGGTATAGAGCTTAACAAAGAATTTTCAACGGAAGAAACTCGAATGGCCGAGAAGCATCTAAAGAAATGTTCAGCATCCTTAGTCGTCAGGGAAATGCAAATCAAAACAACCCTGAGATTCCATCTCACACCAGTCAGAATGGCTAAGATTAAAAACTCAGGTGATAGTAGATGCTGGTGAGGGTGTGGAGAAAGAGGAACACTCCTCCATTGTTGGTGGGACTGCAAGATGGTGCAACCACTTTGGAAATCAGTCTGGCGGTTCCTCAGAAAATTGGACATAGCATTACCCGAGGATCCAGCTATACCACTCCTAGGCATATACCCAGAAGATGCTCGAACATATAACAAGGACATATGCTCAACTATGTTCATAGCAGCCTTATTTATAATAGCCAGGAGCTGGAAAGAACCCAGATGTCCTTCAACTGAGGAATGGATTAAAAAAATGTGGTATATTTACACAATGGAGTATTACTCAGCTATTAAAAACAATGAATTCGAGAGGTTCCTAGGTAAATGGATGGAACTAGAAATTATCATCCGGAGTGAGGTAAGCCAAACACAAAAGAACACACATGGTATTCACTCACTGATTATTGGATATTAGCCCAGAACTTTGAAATGCCCAAGATGCAACTCACAGGCCACATGAAGCCCATAAAGAAGGAAGACCAAGTGGGGGTGATTCGGTCCTTCTTAGAAGGAGCAACAAAATACTCAAGGGAGCAAATATGGAGACAAAGTGAGGGACAGAAACTGAAGGAGGGGCCGTCTGAAGACCTTTCCACCTGAGTATCTATCCCATGTGCAATCACCAAAGGTAGATGCTGATGTGGAAAACAGGAAGTGCATGCTGATAAGAGCCTGATATGGATATCTCCTCAGAGGTCTTCAAGAGTCTGACATATTCAGAGGCAGATGCTCACAACTAGCCATTGAACTGATCATGGGGTTCTCAATAGAGGAGTTAGAGTGAAGACTGAAGGAGCTGAAAGGATTTGCGGCACCATGAGGAGAGCAACAATACCAACCAACCACAGCTCCCAGGGTCTAAACCACCAGCCTGGGAGCACTTAGGGGGGGATCCAGGGCTTCAGCTGAATATGTAAAAGTGGAGGGCCCTGCTGGGCATAGGTGGAAGAAGAGAACCTTGACCTCATGAAGGCTGGATGCCCCAGGGGGTGGGAATTTTGAGGGTGGGGAGGTGGGAGTGGGAGGGGTAGATAGAGGTTACATCCACAGAGAAGAAGGAGGAGGGGTGAGGGGATTGGGGGTTCCGGTGTCGGTGGGGGATGGGGTAAGGGGACAACATAGGAAATGTAAATAAAACATCCAATAAAAAAAAAGAAAAAAAAAAAGAAACCGTGAAAATGCCAACAGTTGAATAAAATAATGGAAACAAGTCAAGACATGAAAGTAGAACTTAACAAAGTAATAGAATCATTAAAATAAACCCAATCTGAAATTAAATTAGAAACAAAATATTTAGGATGTCAAACAAAAACTTCAGAGGTAAGCCTTGCTAACATATTAAAAGACATGGAAGAGATAATTCAGATTTTTAAGAGAGTAGAAGAAATAGATAGCTCAGCCAAAGAGAATGTTAAATTAAAATAAAATCCAGATACAAAACTTGTAGGAAAACTGAGACACTGAAAAAAATCCATAAATAATAATGTACTGGATAGTTTTATTTCAACTAGACACAAACTACAGTTATTTGAAAGGAGGTAAATTCAATTGAGAAAAATGTCCCCATAAATTCTGGTTGGTGGGAATTAATAGGGGAGGACCCCACACATTGTAGGTGGAGCTATCCCTGGTTTGAGCAAGCCATGATGAGCAAGCCAGTAAGCAGCACCCCTCAATGTGCTCTTCATCAGATCCTGCCTCCAGGTTCCAGCGTTGTTTGACTTCATGTCTGAGTTCCTCAGTGATGGACTATCATGTGGAAGTATAAGACAAACACATCCTTTTCTTCTTGAGTTGTTTTTGGTTATGGTGTTTCATTGCGTATTTCTTTAAAGAAATCCTAACTAAGACAAATAGGGATAGAAGAAGGAAAAGAAACCCAGGTGAAAGGCACAGAAAATATTTTTTAAAAAATCATAGAAGAAAAATTTCCCAATCGAATAAAAATATATTTATTAGGCATCAAGAAACATACAGAATATCATGTAGATAGAATTATAAAATATATTACCCACAACATGTAATAATAAAAAACAATAAACATACAAAGCAAAGAAAGATATTAAAAGCTGCAGGGGAAAAATACAAAGTTACAAGCAAATGTATGCCCATTAAATTAACATCTAACTATTCAATAGAGACTTTGAAAGCCAAAAAGTCTAGGATAAATGAACACTGAGAGGTCACAGATGCCAACATAGACTACAATAACCAGCAAAACTATCAATTATAATAAGTGGCGAAATAAGAAACAGTCAATGATTAAAAAAATTAGGTGGCCTGGAGAGATGACTCAGTGGTTAAGAGCACTGACTGCTCTTCCAGAGGTTCTGAGTTCAATTCCCAGCAATCACATGATGGCTCACAATCATCAGTAATCGAATCCGATGCCCTCTTCTGGTATGTCTGAAGACAGCTGCAGTGTGCTCATATAAACAAAATAAATCTTTAAAAACACTAGGCAATGTCTGTTCAATATGCCAGTTTTACAGAAGGTACTAGAAGGAAAAAGAGAACGTCTGAAGAGAACGTTCACTACACATGAGGACACAAGGAATAGGTAATCCTACAATAGTAAATTAAAACAGGGAAAATGAAACAAATAAAAAAACAAAACATAAGAAACCCTAAAACCTCACTAAAAACCCATTACCACAAAAATAAAATAAGAGAAACCAACAAACCATGCTCATAAATAATTCCTATGTGTATGCATAGGTGAAAGGGAAGGATCCATTTACTGGCATATGACATGATATCCATCAAGTATTTAATTTGAGGAAGAGGGCATGTTTGTGTTTTATCTTCAGGATGATAAAGGAGCATGGTGGCTGCCAGAGTGATGGGTGAAACATGCTGATGCCCAGACAAAGAATGATGCTGACCTGTGAGCTTGCTGAGTACCCTGACAATGGTAACCGGGAAGTTGTACTGAACATACATTTCAGACCTACCTTTGCTTACCTATACCTCTGATAGGACAAGCTGTGTTGCCTCAAATTTTAGACCTTGTGGAACAGAGAATCAAAAAGAGAAGTTATAATGACTCTTGTATTTTCCAGTGACCAGTTACGGATTCAATCATGAACTAGTCTAGAAATCAATCCAATTTTGGAAATAACAGTCTTCATTTGGAAGTCTGGTTCTGCACATTTTCAGAGACATTTGAAAGTTAACTGCAGTTCTCTATGATGTTATGTTAGCAAGAGATAAAGTTGGGGCAGGATCTGGATTTCAATCAAGTGTTAGTACATGTGTTGAGGCTCTTGTACACTTTCTAATAGTGTTAGTGTGTTGAAATCCAGCATGTCAGTTATAGAGGTCTATCAGCCTGCTTTTGTTTTATTGCCCTGAGTATCACAGAACCTTGGTCTTCTGAAAAAAGCTTGCAAGTACTGGAAGAAGTGAGTCAGGCTTTAAGCAGAAGCAAGAGGGTAATGGGTTTGATTATTGCTGGTATAACAGCTTTTACTATATTAATTGCTAGCACCAATGCTTCTGCAATTGCTGTGACACAAGAAGTTAAGGCAGCTACTTTTGTTAATTATTTAGTAAAAAATGTTACTAATGTGTTGAGTATACAAGAGGATTTAGATAGGCATTTGGAACAATGGATTGATGCTCTTTATCCTATTCAAATTATTGGAAGGAGGTTCAGAGTTTAAGAGTAAGGAGCCATCTCGAGTGTCATGCCAAATGCCACTGGATTTATGTTAGTTCTAAAATTTACAGTGGTAGTCATTATAATTAGGAAAAAAATTAAAGATACTTGCAGTGTATTTGGCATAAGTCTAACACCTCTCTTGATGTTTTAACTTTGCATAGTGAGCTTATGAATGTAAAGAATGCTGCTCTGCTGAGCGTTGATCTGGCAGATACTGCTGATAAAATTACCCATGGCCTGAGGTCAGTATTTCTACTTTGGTCAAGTTTCAAGAATGACATATATAGCTTGATCATACTAGCCCTTTTGGTTCTGGGAATAAGTTTACTCCTGCCCATCATGTTAAAGCTTGTCTTTAACAACATCAACATGTTGGCAGCTAAAGTACATGGCTTGAACCTGAAAATGGACTCCCAGACAGAGATATTAAATTAACAGGCTGGCAAGCCAAGGAAGGGTAAGATACTACACATAGCCTTACCAACCTAAGATAGAAGCGCATTGCTTTTGATAATGCATATTCCATGATGGGTAAGGAAGCCATTTTTGTCAGAATGACCTAAAATAGGCTCAGTCTTGTTTATGAACTATAAAAGGGGGCGAGGTGGAGAGCTTTTGGGGCTACTTGACAATAATCTGACATGGGTCAATGACTAGGAAATGGGGCTGCTTGGCAGGAATCTGACATTGGCCAAGGACAAGGAAGTGGGCTCCAGGCAGGATTAGACTAGAACAAAGAAATAATTTCAGGCAGGAATCTGAATATTAGACTAGAACAAAGAAGTAATTTTAGGCAGGAATCTAAATTTTAGGCAAGAACAAGGAAGTAAGCTTCAGGCATGAAAATGGCTTTGGACTAGGACAGGGAAGTTAGCTCAGATATTTTGGTCATCCTGATAAGCCCTTAAAACTAATCACAGAAGTATTCACAGAATTTTGTTTATTGCCTTGCTTGTTCTTTGACTATTTGTGGTTATTGTCTTGCTTGTTCCTTGACTATTTGCATCTATTGTATTGCTAGTTTCTCTACCTAGAACTGACCTTAATACTTGTAATTAAAATGATATAAAAGCAAAAAGGAGGACAGGGTATGGGATAGGGGGTTCTAGGGAGGGGAGATGGGGAAGAGGGATGGCATCTGAAATGCAAAGAAATAAAATATTAATAAAAAAACAGCAAGAAAAGAAAATTCTCAATATTAGTGCTCTCAATTTCCCAATTATATGACACAGACTAACAGATTGCATTTGAAGACAGGATTCAACTCTGCATCAAGATATAACCATCAAGGGTTGGTGAGTACATCAGCTCAGGGTAAAATGATAGAAAAGGGCATCCCAAGAAAATGAATGAAAAAAGGAGAAGGTATAGTTATTTTAATATCTGGCAAAACAGATTTTAAATAAAAACCAAGTATAAGAGATAGGAAAGGATGCAATATACTCATGAAAAAAAATCCACAAAGGACATTGAACTCCAAACATTTATGCACCAAACACAAAAGTACTCAAGGACATAAATGTAACATTACTACAGCTACAATCACACATTGACCTTGCCATAGTGATAGTAGGTGACTTTACCACCACCATTTTGCTAATAGACAGGTCATCAAAACAAAAACTTAACAGAAATTCTGAAGTTAAATAGCATCATAAATCAAATGGACATAACAGATATCAATGGAACACTTCACTAGAACACAAAAGAATATACTTTTCTCCTATAAGCTCATGGAATTTTTTCCAAAACTAATAATGTATTAGTATGCAAAGCTAGTCTCAACATATATAAAACAATTGAAATAATACCCTGCAACTACTTGACTACCCTAGATTAAAGCTGGATAGATAGCAGCAACAACAGAAGTAGTAAAAAGTGTACTAACTCACAGAAAATAAACAACTCATTCCTGAATGAAAATTGAGTCAAGACAAATTAAGAAAAAAAATAAAAACTTTTTATAATTGAAAATAAATAGAAACACAAAATACCCAAGCTTATGAGACACAATGAAAACAGCTCTAAGAGGCAAGTTCATAGTATCAAGTGTCTACTTAAATAAATTGGAGAGATCACATTTTAGCAACTTGATGACATACTTGGAAGCTCAAGTTGGCTTCATCCAAGAGATGCAGGGAAGTTCAGCATACATAAGTCAATAAATGAGACATATCACATAAACAGACTGAAATAAAAAAAAATCACATGATCATCTCCTCAGATGCAGAAAAGAACATTGGCAAAATCCAACATCTCTTCATTATAAAAGTTCTGGAGACATCAGGCATACAATGGATATACTTCAATGTAATATCGGCAATTTACTGCTAGCCTATAGCCAATGTCAGCCTAAATGGAGAGAAATTAAAAGAATTTCCATAAAAATCAGGAACAAAACAAAGATGTACATTCTTTCTATACCTGGTCAATATAGTACTTGAACTATGTAGCCAGAGCAATAATAACACTGAAGGAAACCAAGAGAATATAACTAGAAAAGGAAGAAATGAAATTATCTTTATTTGCATATATTTTTATAATTAAGAGACCTTAAGGCTGTACCAGGAAACATCTATAGCTGATAAACACTTTCAGAAAAAGTAGCAGGAAACAAAATTAACACACAAAATTCAATCATCTTGCTATATACAAATGACAAACATACTGAGAAAGAAATAAGGGAAACAGTATCTTTAACTATAGCCTCACATATAGATTGTGATAATGCAACCAAGTAAGTGGTAGAGTTCTATAAAAAATTTCATGAGATTAATGAAGGCTCTTACATACTGCTGAATCAGTAGGATTAATATTGTGAAAATGGTCATTCTAACAAAAGGAATCTACAGATTTAATTCAATCCCCATCAAAATTTTAATACAATTCTTCACAGAAATTAAGAAAAAATCTTCATCTTTATATGAAAACACAAAATACTCAAGATAGCTAAAACAATTCTAAATAATAAAAGAACTTATTACAGTATCACTATTGTAGATTTCAAGTTGTAGAACAATAATGGCATAAAATAATAATAATATAAAGACATGCATATAGAATTTAAATGAAAATTTCTCATCTTGGTGATAATCTACCTCCAAGAGTCAAAGGTCATTTAACAAAAGTCCCAAAACAAAGGGACTCCCAACATTTTGCATATTATAACTATTGTCTTTGAGTTGTCCCCCAGAGGTGGAAAGCTATTGCCTATTGCTAAAGATACCATTCACTTCAGACATGGGGCTCAGAGGCTTCTAAGCTAGAACTGACCTGAATGCTTCCTCCATGTAGACTAACTTTCATGGTATCAGAAAACTCCATGTAAACTTCCAAAGGATGGAAGCAGCTAATAGCCCTACCTATCTATGATGTCTAACAACTACAGCAGTGACCAATGTGGTATGATAACTATACAGGTGTACTATTGTCACACATACCTTTTTGATAACAATAGCTTTCTAATTGGGGCATAACCCCTGCTCAACAAGAGGGAACTCAAACCTGGTACTGGAAACCTAGCCAACTATGCAGGGCTAGTAAAGTCATAGATGTTAGAGTAAAGCCTACAACTTCATCTTTCCTAGACTAGAATAATCCTCAACTATATTCTAGATGTTTGTCCTTATAACATATAATTCCTCACCCTGCATCAAAGAAACTTCTTTTTGGAATAGAAGGAGATCATTACAGAAGACAAGAACTAATCAAAATGCGTAAGTGTTGAGCCCAGACCTAAGGCTCAAGAATCATTGAAAAAAGGGAAAGGAAAGACTGTAAGAGCCAGTGGATCAGAGATTTGTCAGATTGTGTCTCCTAGGAATGTCAGATACTACCTCCATCAGGCCTCACCAACATGACCACATAAACATGAGCTGAACAAGACACAATGGGCATGCCAAAGTAGACAGGGAACAAGCCCACAAGTTCTCAGCCCTACACACACAGTAAAACTAGATATAACTGAGAAATATCAAGAGTGGGAATAAAGTCTTCCCAGGGAAGATCACATTGATTGTTTATCCAATACAAATGGTCAATCCTGAAAACATACATGTAAGTACTATTATTCAGACTAAATAGATTGTATTTATGTATTTATGTATGTTTATTTATTTATGTGTTCATATATATGATATATACATATATATGTACATATATATATATATATATATATATATATATATATATATATATATCAGTAGTTAATAAAAAGACCATGAAGCTGAATGAGAACAAAGATAGATATTAGATGAAAGAAAGGGAAGGGGAAATTATACAATTATATTATAATCTCCCCAAAAAATAATAACTAAAGAGGAAAAACTTCCCAAATATTGGAGTCTGAGCCCTCTGCAGAATTTTTTTAGAAGTTGTTTCACTACCCCAAACAAATTAGGACATTTTTCTTAGTGGTTAACAGGGCCTCTGAAACATGAGTGAAAAATATTTTACCCCAAATATTTCCGAAGAAAATATCTTCTGTTAAAACTGTATAGATACTTCTCATAAAATAAACTTAGTATATAATTACTACTACTATTTCTACTACTGCTACTGCTACTAGTAGTACTACTGATATATTTAAATATGTAGAGACCAGCAACACTGAGGTAAAATCTAAAAAAATGTTTCTTCAGTTCAGCATACAGAAAGTGTGATCCAGAGGGTGCTGAGGCTTATTGTATGCTGGCAGTTAAATTTGGTAATAAGTAAGATTTTCCCAGGTAGTACTGGTGATAAAGTCATGGAGACCAGTAGCTGAGGGTAAGCACTATGATAGACCAGGAAGGTCATTGTAAATGTGCAGCCTTAGTTAAAGTAGAAGCTCAAGGATTGAAGGGGGCATGGAGAGGGAAGTTGAGGCTTAGCACCATGTGGCAGTGTCAGAGTCTCCAAAGAAAGCCCAGGAGGCCATTGGTGAAGGGGCAGCCCAGATTCAATGGAGAACCCAACCTTTAGAAGATGCCAGTTCCCTGGGATGACTGACAAGGAGAGCAGCAGCTGTGAAGTGAAGCTAACTGGAGCTGAGAAGACAAACTGTGTGTTGTGGATATCAGTGCCAGAGAAGTGCCAGTGCCAAGTTCCTTGGGAGTCTAGAAGATGGTGTCTGGGTCACATACATTGAGCACTAAACTTTTTATGTGGTTGAAATTTAGTTTTTCTTTGATTTGATTGTGACTCTGACCTGGATGTCCTCTCTTGAAGTAAGAAAGTATTTAACTTGTTTTTTCATTTTGCAGGAATTAGTTGAAATTTGATACTTTAGAAAAACCTTGGACACTATAGAGAGACTTTAGCATTTTTCAGACATTAGAGTATCAGAAATATCTCAGATATTTTAGAGAGACCAAACTTTTAAATAAAAGACTGAATTTTTAAAGCATTTGAACTTTTAAAGATGATATTTTTTAAAAGCTTGATTGTTTTGTATTTGTGATATTAATATTAATATGAAATATTGAGGATAGACTAGGAAGGAAAGGTTATGGTTTAACAGTGATGCATTTTTATGTCAAGTTGACAAATGGTCAATTGTGCTGGTTAGCTTTATTTCAACTTGATACAAGCTAGAGTTATTTTGGAAGACAGACTCTCAGTTGAGAAAATGATTCTACCCGAATCAGCATGGGAGTGCCAACTTGGGCTGCTGGTCCTGTTTATATAAAGAAGCAAGCTGTCCAAGTCCTGCAGAACAAGCTAATAAGCAGCAACCCTCCATGGCCTCTGCATTACCTCCTGCCTCCAAGTTACTGCCCTGCTTGAGTTCCTGTCCTGATTTCCTTTACTGATGGACTATGGTGTGAAAGTGTAATTAAAATAAACCTCTTTCTCCTAAGTTGCTTTTGGTCATGGTGTTTTATCAGCAACAGTAACCCTAAATAAGTCACTATGTATTCACTCCTTCCATTCTGTCATGCAGTGAACACGGCTTTCAAATTCTGCAATGCTGCCCTCCTAATGAATGATGTAATGGAAGCAAGGCATATAGACTTCTCTTTTGGCTGGATAAATCCTGCTGTTTTTCCTTACTCATGGCAGGTGTTTCAACTCATGCAAGTAAAATCAGATTTTCCATGCTTAGACCAACCTTCTCAAATTTCTCACTAGCAGGACACAAGGTCCTAATTACTTCATGGGTCCCAGCTAATTAATTAAGAAATTATTTTACGCAGCCTTTAACCTGGGTTCAGCCAGACACTGTTTGGGCTAGAAGTTTCATTTTCATGTCTCTGCCCTGTTGACAAAATGACAGGATGATAATTTAGCTGAGAAAAATGAAACAAATGGGTTGGTCATTTCCTCTGTGATTCAAAGAAACCTCAGACAAAACCTTGCAGAGATTCCAAATCTGCTCTAGGTCATTCTGGTTTGCATTTCATACTCTTGTCATAAGGTTTCATTTTTATCTAAGTACTGTTTTCTTTTCCCTTTTTCAAAGCTTCTCTTTGAAATGATCAGATGAAAGTAGTGATTCCAAGAGAACTAAATGAGGTTTTCCTATTATGATATCTTTATTTTTAAATGCATTTAAAAAAAATAAGCAATAGTCCTCAATGGTTTTGGTATCAGCTCCTGCCTCTAGGTTTGAGTTCCTGCTCTGTTTGAGTTCCTGCGTTGGCTTCCCTCAGAATTTTAAAAGATACCTCCAGACCTGAGCTTCATTTAAAAACAAAGTTAATTTCTAGCTTATTCTTCGTAAATTTTTCATACGTCCATTTTATCATTCTGCATAAAGGACCATAAGGACACTCTACTTTCATCACACGTATAGGAGGCAGTTGGAAAGGTATTTCTAAGCTGGGCAGTGGTGGCACATGCCTCTAATCCCAGCACTTGGGAGGCAGAGGCAGGAGGATTTCTGAGTGTGAGGCCAGCCTGGTCTACAGAGTGAGTTCCAGGACAGCCAGGGCTATACAGAGAAACCCTGTCTTGAAAAACAAAAAAATAAAACAAAACAAAAAGGTATTTCTAAAGTAGCTCTAAGATGATTTAATAGAGAGCAGTTAATTTTGCCATGTTATTGTTAAAAATGAGTTAGTCACTATGTGTGGTGCTGCATGACTGTAATCTATGGTGTCATGAAGTGGAAACTGAAGAATGGCAAGATCAAGGTCAGCCTGAACTATACAGCATAAACCTGTCTCATAAAAGAAGGAAATAATCATTTGTATTTGCACTGCATAATTGTCTATATCAGTCCATTAGTTTTGAAGGTATACTGAGTGCTCATCTGGCTTGATGATCTTATTGTAGAGAAGAAGAAATCAATATCAAGAAGAATGAAACTGATATCTGGATTTGGCTCAATAGTGATTAAATCCAGCATGATCACTCAACAACCCAAACAAGAAAATGGACATCAATCTCCTTGCTGGTCCACAGGTATGAAAACTTCTTGTTTGCATGGTCTGATGGTTCACTTAGCAATAACCCATGGGAGAGGAGTTCAGTTGCATAGAAGAACTTAATGCTTTCAACAATTCAAATGATTTTCAAGTTTTCTGTAGAAGTCTGAGTCTTCCTTTAAGAATAAGATACTTAAAATGATATGTAAAGTACTCTGGTTATATATTTAGGACTGATATAGCTGAATCGTATGATAGTTCTATTTTTTTTAGCTTTTTGGAAAATTCATATATTGGTTTCCAACATGGTATATTACCTTACATTCTTTTTTTTTTCCCTTTTTTTAAATTTTTTTATTGGATGATTTATTTACATTTCCTATGTTGTCCCCTTACCCCATCCCCCACCACCCCCTCGGAACCCCCAATCCCCTCGCCCCTCCTCCTTCTTCTCTGTGGATGTAACCTCTATCTACACCCTCCCACTCCCACCTCCCCACCCTCAAAATTCCCACCCCCTGGGGCATCCAGCCTTCATGAGGTCAAGGTTCTCTTCTTCCACCTATGCCCAGCAGGGCCCTCCACTTTTACATATTCAGCTGAAGCCCTGGATCCCCCCCTAAGTGCTCCCAGGCTGGTGGTTTAGACCCTGGGAGCTGTGGTTGGTTGGTATTGTTGCTCTCCTCATGGTGCCGCAAATCCTTTCAGCTCCTTCAGTCTTCACTCTAACTCCTCTATTGAGAACCCCATGATCAGTTCAATGGCTAGTTGTGAGCATCTGCCTCTGAATATGTCAGACTCTTGAAGACCTCTGAGGAGATATCCATATCAGGCTCTTATCAGCATGCACTTCCTGTCTTCCACATCAGCATCTACCTTTGGTGATTGCACATGGGATAGATACTCAGGTGGAAAGGTCTTCAGACGGCCCCTCCTTCAGTTTCTGTCCCTCACTTTGTCTCCATATTTGCTCCCTTGAGTATTTTGTTGCTCCTTCTAAGAAGGACCGAATCACCCCCACTTGGTCTTCCTTCTTTATGGGCTTCATGTGGCCTGTGAGTTGCATCTTGGGCATTTCAAAGTTCTGGGCTAATATCCAATAATCAGTGAGTGAATACCATGTGTGTTCTTTTGTGATTGGCTTACCTCACTCAGGATGATAATTTCTAGTTCCATCCATTTACCTAGGAACCTCTCGAATTCATTGTTTTTAATAGCTGAGTAATACTCCATTGTGTAAATATACAACATTTTTTGAATCCATTCCTCAGGTGAAGGACATCTGGGTTCTTTCCAGCTCCTGGCTATTATAAATAAGGCTGCTATGAACATAGTTGAGCATATGTCCTTATTATATGTTCGAGCATCTTCTGGGTATATGCCTAGGAGTGGTATAGCTGGATCCTCGGGTAATGCTATGTCCAATTTTCTGAGGAACCGCCAGACTGATTTCCAAAGTGGTTGCACCATCTTGCAGTCCCACCAACAATGGAGGAGTATTCCTCTTTCTCCACACCCTCACCAGCATCTACTATCACCTGAGTTTTTAATCTTAGCCATTCTGACTGGTGTGAGATGGAATCTCAGGGTTGTTTTGATTTGCATTTCCCTGATGACTAAGGATGCTGAACATTTCTTTAGGTGCTTCTCGGCCATTCGAGTTTCTTCCATTGAAAATTCTTTGTTAAGCTCTATACCCCATTTTTTAATAGGGTAATTTGGTTGTCTGGAGTCTAATTTCTTGAGTTCTTTGTATATATTGGATATTAGCCCTCTATCAGATGAAGGATTGGTAAAGATCTTTTCCCAATTTGTTGGTTGTCGTTTTGTCCTTTGTCTTACAGAAACTTTGCAATTTTATGAAGTCCCATTTGTCAATTCTCGATCCTAGAGCATATGCCATTGGAGTTCTGTTCAGGAACTTTTCCCCTGTGCCCAAGTATTCGAGGCTTTTCCCCACCTTCTCTTCTATTAATTTCAGTGTATCTGGTTTTATGTGGAGGTCCTTTATCCACATAGACTTGAGCTTTGTACAAGGGGATAAGAATGGATCAATTTTCATTCTTCTACATGTTGTCCTCCAGTTGAACCAGCACCATTTGTTGAAAATGCTGTCCTTTTTCCACTGGACAGTTTTAGCTCCTTTGTCAAAGATCAAGTGACCATAGGAGTGTGGGTTCATTTCTGGGTCTTCAATTCTATTCCATTGATCTTCCTGCCTGTCTCTGTACCAATACCAGGTAGTTTTTATCACTATTGCTCTGTAGTACAGCTTGAGGTCAGGGATGGTAATTCCTCCAGAAGTTCTTTTATTGTTGAGAATAGTTTTTGCTATCCTGGGTTTTTTGTTATTCCATAGGAATTTGAGAATTTCCTTTTCTAACTCTGTGAAGAATTGAGTTGGGATTTTAATGGGGATTGCACTGAATTTGTAGATTGCTTTTGGCAAGATGGCCATTTTTATTATATTAATCCTGCCAATCCATGAGCATGGGAGATCTTTCCATCTTCTGAGATCTTCTTCAATTTCTTTCTTCAGAGACTTGAAGTTCTTGTCATACAGGTCTTTCACTTGCTTGGTTAGATTCACACCAAGGTATTTTATATTATTTGCAACTATTGTGAAGGGTGTCATTTCCCTAATTTCTTTTTCAGTCTGTTTATCTTTCATGTAGAGGAAGGCTACTGATTTGTTTGAGTTGATTTTATAACCAGCCACTTTGCTGAAGTTGTTTATCAGGTTTAGGAGTTCTCTGGTGGAAGTTTGGGGGTCACTTGAGTATACTATCATATCATCTGCAAATAGCGGTATTTTGACTTCTTCCTTTCCTATTTGTATCCCTTTGACTTCTTTTTGCTGTCTAATTGCTCTGTCTAAGACTTCCAGTACTATATTGAATAGGTAGGGGGAGAGTGGGCAACCTTGTCTAGTCCCTGATCTTAGTGGGATTTCTTCAAGTTTCTCTCCATTTAGCTTGATGTTGGCTACTGGTTTGCTGTAAATTGCTTTTACTATGTTTAGGTAGGGGCCTTGAATTCCTGATCTTTCCAAGACTTTTATCATGAAGGGATGTTGAATTTTGTCAAATGCTTTCTCAGCATCTAGTGAGATGATCATGTGGTTTTTTTCTTTAAGTTTGTTTATATAGTGGATTACATTGATGGATTTCCGAATATTGAACCATCCCTGCATTCCTGGGATAAAACCTACTTGATCATGATGGATGATTGTTTTGATGTGTTCTTGGATTCGGTTTGCTAGAATTTTATTGAGTATTTTTGCATCAATGTTCATAAGGGAGATTGGTCTGAAGTTCTCTTTCTTTGTCTGGTCCTTGTGGGGTTTGGGTATGAGTGTAATTGTAGCTTCATAGAACGAATTGGGTAGTGTTCCTTCTGTCTCTATTTTGTGGAATAGTTTGAAGAGAATTGGTATTAGGTCTTCCTTGAAGGTCTGATAGAATTCAGCACTAAAACCATCTGGTCCTGGGCTTTTTTTAGTGGGGAGACTTTTAATGACTGCTGCTATTTCCTGAGGGGTTATGGGACTATTTAGATGGTTTATCTGCTCCTGGTTTAACTTCGGTACCTGGTATCTGTCTAGGAAATTGTCCATTTCATCCAGGTTTTCCAGTTTTGTTGAGTATAGGCCTTTGTAGTAGGATCTGATGATTTTTTGAATTTCTTCAGTTTCTGTTGTTATGTCTCCCTTTTCAGTTCTGATTTTATTAATTTGGATACTGTCTCTGTGCCCTCTGGTTAATCTGGCTAAGGGTTTATCTATCTTGTTGATTTTCTCAAAGAACCAACTCCTGGTTTTATTGATATTTTGTATTGTTCTTTCTGTTTCTATTTGGTTGATTTCAGCCCTGAGTTTGATTATTTCCTGCCTTCTACTCCTCCTGGGTGTATTTGATTCTTTTTGTTCTAGAGCTTTTAGTTGTGCAGTCAAGTTGTTAGTGTGTGCTCTTTCCAGTTTCTTTTTGTAGGCACTTAGAGCTATGATCTTTCCTCTTAGCACTGCCTTCATGGAGTCCCACAAGTTTTGGTATGATGTGTCCTCATTTTCATTGAATTCTAAAAAGTCTTTTATTTCTTTCTTTCTTTCTTCCTTGACCAAGTCATCATTGAGTAGAGAGTTGTTCAGTTTCCATGTGTACGTGGGTTTTCCATTGGTTTTGTCATTATTAAAGACCAGTCTTAGTCCGTGGTGATCTGATAAGATGCAAGGGATTATTTCAATCTTTTTGTATCTGTAGAGGCTTGTTTTGTGACCAATTATATGGTCTATTTTGGAGAAGGTACCATGAGGTGCTGAGAAAAATTATATTCTTTTGTTTTAGGATGAAATGTTCTATAGATGTCTGTTAAGTCCATTTGGTTCATAACTTCTGTTAATTTCAAAGTGTTTCTGTTTAGTTTCTTTTTCCATGATCTGTCCATTGCTGACAGTGGAGTGTTGAAATCCCCCACTATTATTGTGTGAGGTGTAATGTGTGTTTTGAGCTTTAGTAAAGTTTCTTTTATGTATGTAGGTGCCCTTGCATTTGGAGCATAGATGTTCAGAATTGAGAGTTCACCTTGGTAGATTTTTCCTTTGATGAGTATGAAGTGTCCTTCCTTATCTTTTTTGATTAATTTTGGATGAAAGTCGATTTTATTTGATATTAGAATGGCTACTCCAGCTTGTTTCTTGGGACCATTGGCTTGAAAAATTGTTTTCCACCATTTTATTCTGAGGTAGTGTCTGTCTTTGTCACTGAGGTGCGTTTCTTGTATGCAGCAAAATTCTGGGTCTTGTTTGTGTATCCAGTCTGATAGTCTGCGTCTTTTTATTGGGGAATTGAGACCATTGATGTTAAGAGATATTAAGGAAAAATGATTGTTGCTTCCTGTTATTTTTGTTATTAGAGGTAAAGTTATGTTTGTATCTTTTTTGGGGGTTGTTGGAAGATTACTTACTTGCTTTTCCTAGGTTGTAGTTTCCCTCCTTGTGTTGGCATTTTCCATCAATTATCCTTTGAAGTGCTGGGTTTGTGGGAAGATATTGTGCAAATTTGGTTTTGTCATGGAATATCTTGGTTTCACCATCTATAGTGATTGAGAGTTTTGCTGGGTATAGTAATCTGGGCTGGCAATTGTGTTCTCTTAGTGTCTGTATGATGTCAGTCCAGGCTCTTCTGGCTTTTATAGTCTCTGGTGAGAAGTCTGGTGCAATTCTTATAGGTCTGCCTTTATATGTTACTTGACCTTTTTCCCTTACTGCTTTTAGTATTTTTTCTTTGTTTTGTGCATCTGATGTTTTGATTATTATGTGACGGGAGGTATTTCTTTTCTGGTCTAGTCTATTTGGTGTTCTGTAGGCTTCTTGTATGTTTATGGGCATCTTGTTCTTTAGGTTAGGGAAGTTTTCCTCAATAATTTTGTTGAAGATATTTACTGGCCCTTTAAGTTGGGAATCTTCATTCTCATCTATACCTATTATCCTTAGGTTTGGTCTTCTCATTGTGTCCTGGATTTCCTGGATGTTTTGAGTTAGGAGTTTTTTGCATTTTGCATTTTCTTTGACAACTGTGTCAATATTTTCCACCGTATCTTCTGCATTTGAGATTCTCTCTTCTATCTCTTGTATTCGGTTGATGATGCTTGCGTCTGTGACTCCTGATCTCTTTCTTAGGTTTTCTATCTCCATGGTTGTCTCCCTTTGAACTTTCTTTATTGTTTCTATTTCTAGTTTCAGATTCTGAATGTTTTTGTTTAATTCCTTCTTTGTGTTTTCTTCCATTTCTTTAAGGGATTTCTGTGATTCCTCTTTAAGGGCTTCTATCTGTTTACTTGTACTCTCCTGTATTTCTTTAAGGGAGTTACTTAATTCCTTCTTATAATCCTCTATCATCATCATGAGAAGTGATTTTAATTCTGAATCCTGCTTTTCAGGTGTGATGGGGTGTTCAGGGCTTGCTATATTGGGAGAACTGGGCACTGATGATGCCAAGAAACTTTGGTTTCCATTGCTTATGTTCTTGCGCTTGCCTTTCGCCATCTGGTTAACTCTAGTGGTACCTGCCCTCACTGTGTAAGACTGGAGTCTGTATTTCCAGTTATCTTGCTTATTGCAGAGCTCCTCGGAGTCCAGAGGTCTCTGTGGTCTTATGCTCCTAATCTCCTGGGTGGAAGAACTCCTGGGACTCAGGCCACCTCTTGGATCTGGAAATCCTTCTGCTCTGAGTGCAGTGGCTCCTCGGCTGCTCTGAGTGCAGTGGGTCCTCGATGACTCAGGATTCAGTTTCAGCTGCTCTGAGTGCAGTGGCTCCTAGATGACTCAGGATTCAGTTTCTCCACAGGACAGGAGCAGACCAACTC
>NW_021604639.1:2514396-2547798 GCF_004785775.1 Grammomys surdaster | reverse complement strand
GAGTGCAGTGGCTCCTGGATGACTCAGGATTCAGTTTCTCAACAGGATGGGAGCAGACCGACTCTGTGTCTGCCCCAGCCCAGAGGACCAGGCAGGGGCAGAAGGGCATTACCTTACATTCTTATCAAGGCTCCCCCTTTCCCCATATCCAGACCAGCATTTGTTGTCATTTTTATTATTCATTCTGACTGGGATGAGAATATCTTAAAGAAATATCAATCAATCTGTATTTTACTGATGGCTGAAGATGGTGAGCAATTTTTAAAGTCCTTACCAACTATTTGTAATTCTTGGTTTGAGATTTTTTTCCTTAGGTTACATGGTTTATATTTAATTGAAAAAATTTAAGTGTTTATTTTTTAAACATTTAAAAAACATTCTAGTCTATTTAATCTGCCTGATGAATCCACTGGACTACACCCAGATGCCCCAAGTGGCCTATATTCTCCCTGGGCCTCCATTGTTCAGCTCCTTCATCAGACCTGATGATCTGGAACCACACAGGTTATGTGCCCTTTCTGTACCCATTTCCTTTGCCTGCCAAGTCCTCTTCAGGCACACCTAGCTGCCCAGAGTGGTCTGGTATCCCCCAGGATGTCCATGTCTCAGGACCTCTCTACTCACCTTCATCAGACCTGATGATTAAGAACTATCTCCAGGGGTATACCTAGCTGTTGGAAGACTTACACCACTCCTGAGTTCCATTGTCCAGCCTAAAGATACTCTCCAGAGACCTGCCACACCAGGAACATTGAAATTAGACTCCCTCTTAATACCTGCTATAACAGGAATATTGAAGGACACGCAGATGGCTAAAGGCTTGCAAAAGAACACAATCAATAAAAGTGAAGGAAATATGATACCTTGAGAGCAATTCTACTACAGCAAGCCCTGGATATCCTAATACAACTGAAGCACAAGAAAATGACCTGGAATCCAATGTTATGAAAACAATAGAGGCCTTTAAAAAGGAAATGAATAAATTCAGGAAAATACAATCAAACAAGTGAAGGAAATAAATAAAATTGTTCAAGACAATGAGGGAATCCTGGCAGCAGAACTCCTAGGGAAGAGAACAGGTACAACAGACATAAGCATCACCAACAGAATAAAAGAATCTCAGGCATAGAAAATATGGTAGAAGAAATTGATACATCAATCAAAGACAATGTGAAATCTAAAAAATTCTTGACACAAAACATCTGAGAAATTTGAGATACCATAAAAAGACCTAACCTAAGAATAATAGGAATAGAGGAAGGTAAAGAATCGCAGCTCCAAGGACCAGAAAATATTTTCAACAAAACCATAGAAGAAAATTTTCCCAACCCAAAGAAAGAGATTCCTTTAAACATACAAGAAGCACACAAACATCAATTAGACTGAACCAGAAAAAAAATCCTCCAACCATATAAAAATCAAATTACTAAATCTACAGAAGAAAGAAAAAATACTAAAAGCTACAAGAGGAATACGCCAGGTATCATACAAAGGCAGACTTACCAGAGTTACACCTGACTTCTTAACAAAGACCTTAAGAGCTAGCAGGGCCTGGACAGATATCTTGCAACTTCTAAACAACCCACAGATACCAACTTAGATTACTATACCCAGCAAAAATTTGTATAACCTTAGATGGAGAAAACAAGTTATTTCAAGATAAAACCAAATGTAAACAATATCTATCCAAAAATTTAGTCCTACAGAAAATACTAGAAGGGAAACTCCAACCCAAGGAAGATAACTAAATCCAAGAAAACACAGGAAATAAGTAATAATAAGTAATTCCATACCAGCAAAACCAAAACAAGGGAAGCACACACACACACAAACACACACACACACACACACACACACACAAGACCAACATCAAAATTACAGGAAGTAACAATCACTGATAATTAATATCTCTCAACCTCCTCAATGGACACAATTTCCAGTAAAAAGACACAAGCTAACAGAATGGATGTGAAAACAGGATCCATCATTTTGCTCAATACAAAAAACACATCTCAGTAATAAAGATAGACATTACCTCAGAGTAAAGACTTGGAAAAATTTTCCAAGCAAATGGACCCAAGAAATAAGGTGGAGTAAACATTTTAGTATCTAATCAAGTATACTTTCAATCAAAACTAATCAAAAGAGACAGGAAAGGACACTTTATAACTTCATACTCACCAAAAGAAATCTACCAAGATGATATCTCAATTCTGAACATCTTATGTCCCAAAACAAGGCCATCTGCATTTGTAAAAGAAACATTCCTAAACCTTAAATCACACATTGAGCCCCATACAGTAATAGTGGGAGACTTCAACACCCCACTCTCACCAAACAACAGGTTATCCAGATGAAACCTAAACAGAGAAATTATGAAATTAACCAATGTTATTGGAAATCAAATGGTATTTTGACTCATCTACAGAATCTATAGACATCTACAGAATATTACATTCAAACACAAAAGAATAGACCTTCTTCTCAACACCTCGTGAATCCTTCTTCAAAATTGACTAGGTCACGAAGCAAGCCTCAACAGATACAAGAAAATTTAAATAATTCCTTGTATCTTATCATACCACCATGGGTTAAAGCTGGACTTAACAACAGAAATAAGAGAAAGCCTACATAGTCATGGAACTTGAACAACTCTCTACTCAATGATCTCTCTGTAGGGAAGAAATAAAGAAAGAAACTGAAGACTTTCTAGAATTCAATGAAAATAAGGGCATAGCATACACAAACTTATGGGACACTATGAAAGCAGTCTTAAGAGGAAAGTTATTAGCACTAACTGCCTCCATAAACAACTTAGAAATGTAACCATCGATTTAAAAGTACACCTGAAAGCTCTAGAAAAAAAAAAAGCAAACACACTGAAGAGGTGTAGAAGGCAAGAAATCATCAAACTCAGGGCTGGAACCATCAATTAGAAACAAAGAGAATAATACAAAGAGTCAAAGAGCTGGTGCTTTAAGAAAATCAACAAGACAGACAAACCTTTAGCCAAACTAACTGGAAGGCAGAGAGACAGTATCCAAATAAACAAAATCAGAAATAAAAAGGGAGACATAACATCAGACACTGAGGAAATGCAAAGAATCATTAGGTCTTACATCAAAGCCCAGTACTCCACAAACTTTTTAAAAAAAATCTTAACAAAATGCAGGAGTTTTTAGACAGATATTATTTACTAAAGTTAAATCAAGAACAGGTAAACTATTTAATCAGCCCCATAACTCCTAAGGAAATAAAGCAGTCATTAAAAGCCTCCTAAACAAAAAAGGTCAGAGCCAAATAGTGCAGAATTTTACCAGCTTCAAATACAAGCCAGTACTATTCCATGAAATAGAAACAGAAGGAACACTGCCAAACTCATTCTAGGAGGCCATAGTCATTCTGATAGCAAAACCACACAAAAATTCAACAAAGAAAGAGAATTTCAGACCAATTTCTTTCGTGAACATTGATGCAAAAATACTGAACAAAACACTGAGTCACCAACCATGCAGCTTACAAGAGCTAGTCCGAGGCACCAGACACATATACAGCAGAGGACTTCCTGGTCTGGCTACAGTGAGAGAAGAGGAGCCTATCCCTGGAGAAACTTGAGGCCCCAGGAGGTGGTGAGGTCTGGTATGTGTGTGCGAGCATCCTCATGGAGATAGGGCAGGGGAGGAATGGAATGAGGAACTGTTGGGGGGGCAGCAAGGGGGGAAGGTAATGACTGTGCTATAAAAAAATAAAAGTAATAAAAATAAATAAAATTAATAAAATAAAAAAAATACTTGCAAACCAAATCCAGGAACACATAGAAAATATCCACCATGATCAAGTAGGCTTCATCCCAGGGATGCAGGAATGTGTTATGTGTAATTTAAAAAACATGATACTGCCTTTGCCCGGGAGCTGTGACTATGACTGGCCTCTCCTGATTCCCTTTTGTTCCTCCCAGCTTAGCTCCGCCAAGCTGCCAGCACTGACCCAGCTTCTCTGTCTTTACTTCAGGAGTTGACTGCTCTACTAGCTCACTCCCGAGAACTTGAATCTGAGGATAAAAAACACACAGTCAGCACTTTACAGTTTGCCTTTTGTGACACAATTGCTGGGCACAGAATCTCCTGCATGGAAAGGGATACCCTTATCAATTAATTATCCTTGTCTCTCCTTCACATCCTTGGCTACCCACCCATAGTGGAGGCCACTGTCCCTAGCTGTCCCCAAGGCCTTACATGATTGCAGCATTCCTTTTCCTTCAAGACATGGGAGAAAAAGCCCCTCTCTTTCCCTGTGTCTGCCAGAAGTCCCAACTGTATGTTTCATCCAGCAATTGGCTCCCAGCCTTCTTTATTGACAAAATCAAAAAACAATTAGGGGACCAGATCTTAGATCTTAGTATTAGCACCTCCTCCTACAGGGATGGTTAAATACATAAACATCCATCAATGTAATCCACCATATAAACAAAGTAAAAGAAGAAAAACTGTATGATTATCTTGTTAGATGCTAAAAAAGCCTTTGACAAAACCCAACACCTTTTCATGTTAAAAGTCTTAGAGAGATTGGAGATAACAAGGTGCATACCTAAACATAATAAAAGCAATATACAGCAAGCTAATAGCCAACATAAAATTAAATGGAGAGAAACTTAAAGTGATTCTGCTAAAATCAGGGATGATACAAGGCTGCCCAGTATCTTCTTATCTATTCAGTGTAATATTTGAAGAGCTAACTAGAGCAATAGGGCTACTAAAGGAGATCAAGAGGATACAAGTTGGAAAGGAGGAAGTCAAAGTATCTTTATTTACAGATGATGTGATAGCATACATAAGTGACCCCAAAAATTCCACCAGAGAACTCCTACATCTGATAAGTACCTTCAGCAAAGTGGCTTGATACATCAGTAGCCCTCCATAATCCAAATGATAAATGGGCTAAGAATCAGATACACTAAATCTTATAGAACAGAAAGTGGGGAATAACTCTGAACTCATTGGTACAGCAGACAACTTCCTGAACAGATCAACAATGGCTCAGGCTCTAAGAACAACTGATAAATGGGACATGATAAAACTAAAAAGCTTCTATAAGGCAAAGTGGATATTAGCCATAAAGTACAGGATACCCATGCTACAGTCCACAGGTCCAAAGATGCTAAACTAGAAGGAAGCCCAAGTGAGGATGCTTGAATATCACTTAGATAGGGAGGCAGATGGAGGGAGGGTACTGGCGAATTGGAGGAGAGGGGATTGTGGGGTGTGGGGGGAATTTCAGAATCAGGTGTAGGGAGAGATAGGAGAGAGGACCAGAGGGATTGGAGAATGAATGAAAATCTGCAGCTGGCAGAGGTTGGGAGAGGAAGTGGTGGGCCAAAGCTCGAGGACTAGAACTTGACAGAGATCTGGGATGGGGGAAGCTCTTCAGAGAGGATGACCTTAGTTGAAACTCACAGTAGTGAGGTTAGGGAACCTGAAGAGACCACCTCCTGTAGCCAGAAAGGAAACCCAGTGGAGTGATAGGAACACCAACCCACCCACAAAACTTTAAACACAAAATTTACCCTGTCTAGTAGAAGGGAAGGGGATTGAGCAGAGGTCTAGAAGAAATGCAGGGAAGGGGACTGAGCAGAGGCTGAGGGAATGGCCAAACAATAACTGGCCCCACTTGAGACCCATCTTATGGGCATGCACCAATCCCTGACCTTAGTAATGACGCTCTGTTGTTTTTGCAGACAGGAGCCTAGCAAGGCTGTCCTCTGAGAGGCCCTCCCAGCAGCTGGCTGAAACAGATGTAGAGACCTATAACCAAACATTGAACCAAACTCAGGGACTCCTATGGAAGAGTAGGAGAAAGGGGGATTGGAAATCCACTGAAAGACTAACAAAGTCAACTAACCTGTATGCGTAGGGGCTCTCAGAAACTGAACTACGAACCGAAGAACATACACAGGCTGGGCCTAGGCCCATCCTGAATATATAGAGCAGATGTACAGCTTGGTCTTCATGTAGATCCCCCAACAACTAGAGCAAGGGCCATCCCTAAAGCTGTTGTCTGTCTGATATACGTTCTCCTAACTGGGGTGCCTTTACTTGCCTCAGTGGGAGAGGATGCACCTAGCCCTGCAGAAAGTATATGTGCCAGAGGGATCGGTTACCTAGGGGGTCTCCACCCTTTTAGAGGAGAGGTAGAGGGAGTTGGGAAGAGGGACTATGTGAGGGCAGGTCTTGGGGGGCAGTGTAAAGTGAATAAAAATTTTAAAAGAAAATTTAAAAATTCCAGTCATGTATATAAATGGAAAGTATTTTCTCCTATTCTGTGGGCTACCTCTTCATTGAATTTCATGAGATAGGAGTGGTGTTTTAACAGAAGGATTTTATACCTGGTACTTAAACCTGGTCAAAAGCATACAACTAGGAAGATGATAGGCTCTAGAGGGAAGGGAACCTTCTATGGTTTTGCTTAATGATGCTGCTGTCAACTTGCTTTCAATTTTTTTATGTTTTTACACAGATTTTTGTTGTTCTCAAGTTTAGTCAAAGAAATTTGACCAAACCAATGTGTGGTTGACTACTGGGTAGTGGTTAATACAGAGATTCTTTTTTTTTTTTTTAATTTCTTTTTTTTTTTTTGAACATGAAATGCTTTTTTTTTTTTATAGCATGTTTTACAAGGGGAGGGGGTAAGAGGGTCCAGGTGGTGGAAAAGTACAAAATCTTCTTGGCCTGTGCCTTGAAACATGTCATGGTCTATATGGTACACTGCCTTGAATTATGATCTACCTGCAGTTCTTCAGAAGATATGGTACACTGCTTGAGTTATGGTCTCCCTGCTATTCTTAAGAAGACATGGTACTCTGCTTTGAGTCTATCTGCAGTTGCTAAGCAGGATCTTGCAGTTGCCAAGCTTCAGAGGACATTGTGCAGGTGGGGAAAGGTAGGGGGTAAGGGTAAGGGCGAGGGTCCTGGCTTCTGGCATCTCCCCCTTCTCTTTTTAGTTAGAGAAGGCGTCTTATGTTCAATCCCAACTATGTGAGTTTTGAATTTGGATGTCTAATTATGGGGGGTCTTAGACAAGTTCACAACCCCAAAACACTGATGTGAGACGAGTCACATCGATGGTCGAAGGCTTTAGGCTGTCGACGATGGGCAACGTCAAGGGACTCTGATGTGGGTGAAAGGAGGGTGAGAGCCCTGTCTTAGGCCATGTAGGCTGCACCCACTCCCAGCACCACGCACTCCTTTTCGGCTGCATTGGGTGGGCCCCTGGGAAGTGGACCTACAATAATCCCGTCATTGGACTAACTCACAGCCATCCTAGTCTCTTGTAAATGTTCAAGTTACCAACCATTTGTCAGTTTGGGGTGTAATATTGTCATAAAGGAAGGCTCCCCAATGTTAGCGGCCATATCAAGGGTGGCCTTGGTTTAGGAAAAAGCCAATTTTTGTTGTGGTGATCAAGAGGCCAAGCTCTCTAGCGAGAGAAATGAGGGCAAAGCCAGGCATACCAGGAACCCTTCTGGAGGGCGTGGAAGTCTAGGGGTCGACCGTAGGGGGAGGCAGGGGAGCTGACAGCTGTGTCAGTCTCCTGCGGAGTCACTTCTGGATCCTCTGCAATTTTCAGCTGATGGTAATGAACTTCAACTGCCTTCTTGATGGCAGCATCAACCTGGTTCCGTGGACGACAGGTCACGGGCGATGATCTCTGTCTTGCTCAATCTTGATGTCGTGCGCACATCCTCTCAATGAGGGTCCGTCCGGATGGGTCCGTGCCTCGAGCCCCACGTCTGGGTGCCACTTGACCCGACCGGCGGGTCCTGGTTATTCGTGGGGGCGAGGAGGACTGCAACCTGCTATTCTTCAGAAGATATGGTACACTGCTTGAGTTATGGTCTCCCTGCTATTCTTCAGATGATATGGTACACTGCTTTGAGTCTATCTGCAGTTGCCAAGCAGGATCTTGCAGTTGCCCAGCTTCAGGGGACCTTGTGCAGGTGGGAAAAGGTAGGGGGTGAGGGTAAGGGCGAGGCTCCTGGCTTCTGGTCCATCTGGGTTAGAACTTCTAATAGCAGGCATCACGGGTGATTCAATTTTACCTGGAAAGAAAAAAGAAGGGGATTCTCAGGGAGATTTCTCTTCCCTGGATGTAAATTGTTATTCATCGTATTTATGATTGGGCCTGGCTTTGTGAGGGTATCTATTTTTTTCATTAATATTTGTGGTAGCCGGTTAGCTGTGCCTTCTGTGGTATTGGGCAGGCATATCAGTCCTCGGCTCCATAAGGGAACTGGGACTGGGGCATTCCCTTTATGGGTATGAGGGTCCTTCCCCATATCTGTGGCAAAGTTTTGTTGGTCTTGGTGGTGCCCGAGGTCACCAACATGGTCAGCAAGAGATTTGCCATGAGCTTTCAGCTTTAGAGAGAGAAAAGTGAACAAGGCATGATGGAGAGTATTTCAGGGGGACTCCTTCTGAGGGGGTACCGTTCCCCCTCTTTTGTTTTTAAAGCCAATTTTTCAGAGTTCTTGTAAAATCAGGGCAGAAGCGCCAACAGTTGCTCCTTCCACACTCAGAGAGTCATGAAGGCCTTATTTAAGGATATATAAATCTATATTAATAATCTTTTGTCAAAGGACTTTTATAGCTCCACTGACAATTAATCAGACTATATGATATATCGATTAGAAATAGCTTTTTCTACTTTTTGTGAGATTACCTCTCTTTTGTCAATTAACTGTTGAGGAAGTTAGGGTTTACCTCTCTCTTGAGAATATTGAACAGAGATTTAAATTCTTTTGTGGAGAGCTTAAAATAGTATCTTAGCCAATTTGCATCTCCTAGAAACTTTTGAAATTAATTTAAAATAAATAGACTTCCTTTTTTTTAAATCCTTTATCTGTGTGGGGTTTTTATTGGGTATTATACGTATTTACCTTTCAATGTTGTCTCCTTTCTCATTCTCCCCCCAAATCCCTTATCCCCTACCCCTTCCTCCTAATTTTTGTGATGGTGTGCTCCAAACATCCTCCCAGTCCCATCTCCCTGCTCTCGAATTCCAACACAGTAGGGGATCCAAACTTTTGGGGACCTTGGCCCTCCACTTTCACTGGAGTCTAACAAGGTCACCCTCAATTCCCTATACAGGTGCGTGAGTCCCTCCCTTTGTGCTCTCTGGTTGGTGGTTTAGACTTTGGGAGTTCTGGTTGAAACTTTTGATGCTCCTTCTAAAAAGGACCAACGCATTCATACTTTGGTCTTCCTTCTTCTATGTGAGTTTTATGTGGTCTATATGAAGATTCTTAGAAATTGTGAGCTTTTGGGCTAATATCCACTTATCAGTGAGTGCATACCATGTATGTTCCTTTGAGATTGGGTCATCTCACTCAAGATGATATTTTCCAGCTCCATCCATTTGCCTAGGAATTTTGTGAACTGATTGTTTTTAATAGCTGAGTAGTACTCCATTGTATAAATGTACCACATTTTCTGCATCCATTCTTCTGTTGAAGGGCATCTGGGTTCTTTCCAACTTCTGGCTATTATAAATAAGGCTGCTATGAACATGGTGGAGCATGTGTCCCTGTTGTATGTTGAAACTTCTTTTGGGTATATGCCCAGGAGTGGTATAGCTGGGTCCCTAGGTAACGCTATGTTCAATTTTCTGAGATACCGCCAGACTGCCTTCCATAGTGGTTGTACCAGTTTACAATCCCACCAACAGTGGAGGAGTGTTCCTCTTTCTCCACATCCTCGCCAACATGTACTGTCACCTGTGTTTTTGATCTTAGCCATTCTGACTGGTGTGAGGTGGAATCTCAGTGTTGTTTTCATTTGCATTTCCCTGATGACTAGGGATGCTGAACACTTCTTTAGGTGCTTCTCAACCATTCGAGCTTCCTCAGTTGAGAATTCTTTGTTCAGGTCTGTGCTCCATTTTTTAATAGGGTTCTTTGATTGTCTAGAGTCTATTTTCTTCAGTTCTTTGTATACCTTGGATATTAGCCCTTTATCAGATGTAGGGTTGGTGAATATCTTTTCCCAATCTGTTGGTTGCCGCTCTGTCCTATTGACTGTGTCCTTTGCTTTACAGAAGCTTTGCAGCTTTATGAGGTCCCATTTGTCAATTTTTGGTCTTAGAGCACAGGCCATTGGCGTTCTGTTCAGGAACTTTTTCCCTGTGCCTATGTATTCCAGGCTTTTTCCCAGTTTCTCTTCTATTAGTTTCAGTGTGGCTGGTTTTAGGTGGAGGTCCTTAATCCACTTGGAATTGAGCTTTGTACAAGGAGATAAGTATGGATCAATTTTCATTTTTCTACATGCTGACCACCAGTTGGACCAGCACCATTTGTTGAAAATGCTATCTTTTTTCCATTCGATGGTTTTAGCCCCTTTGTCAAAGATTAAGTTACCATAGGTATGGGGGTTCATTTCTGGGTCTTCTATTCTATTCCACTGATCCTCCTGCCTGTCTCTGTTCCAATACCATGCAGTTTTTATCACTATTGCTTTGTAGTACAGCTTGAAGTCGGGGATGGTGATTCCTCCAGAAGTTCTTTTATTGCTGAGAGTAGTTTTTGCAATCCTGGGTTTTTTGTTATTCCAAATAAATTTTAAGATTGCTCTTTCTATCTCTGAGAAGAATTGAGTGGGAATTTTGATGGGGATTGCATTAAATCTGTAGATGGCTTTTGGCAAAATAGCCATTTTTACTATATTAATCCTTCCAATCCATGAGCATGGGAGATCTTTCCATCTTCTGAGATCGGCTTCGATTTCTTTCTTCAGGGGAATGAAGTTCTTGTCATACAGGTCTTTTACTTGCTTGGTTAGGTTCACACCAAGGTATTTTATATTATCTGTGACTATTTTGAAGGGTGTCATTTCCATAATTTCTTTCTCAGCCAGTTTATCTTTTGAGTAGAGGAAGGCTACTGATTTGCTTGAGTTAATTTTATATCCAGCCACTTTGCTAAAGTTGTTTATCAGGTTTAGGAGTTCTCTGGTGGAAGTTTTGGGGTAACTTAAGTATACTATCATATCATCTGCAAATAGTGAGATTTTGACTTCTTCCTTTCCAATTTGTATCCCTTTGACCTCCTTGTGTTGCCTAATTGCTCTGGCTAGGACTTCCAATACTATATTAAATAAGTAGGGGGAGAGTGGGCAGCCTTGCCTAGTCCCTGATTTTAGTGGGATTGCTTCAAGTTTCTCTCCATTTAGTTTAATGCTGGCTACTGGTTTGCTGTAAATTGCTTTTACTATGTTTAGGTATGGACCTTGAATTCCTGACCTTTCCAAGACTTTTATCATGAAGGGGTGTTGAATTTTGTCAAATGCTTTCTCAGCATCTAGTGAGATGATCATGTGGTTTTTTTCTTTGAGTTTGTTTATATAATGGATTACATTGATGGATTTCCGAATATTGAACCAACCCTGCATTCCTGGGATGAAGCCAACTTGATCGTGATGGATAATTGTTTTGATGTGTTCTTGAATTCGGTTCGCTAGAATTTTATTGAGTAATTTTGCATCAATGTTCATAAGGGAGATTGGCCTGAAGTTCTCTTTCTTTGTTGGGTCTTTGTGTGGCTTAGGCATGAGTGTAATTGTGGCTTCAAAGAATGAGTTGGGTAGTGTACCTTCTGTTTCTATTTTGTGGAATAGTTTGAAAAGAATTGGGATTAGGTCTTCCTTGAAGGTCTGATAGAATTCTGCACTAAAACCGTCTGGTCCCGGGCTTTTCTTTGTAGGGAGACTTTTAATGACTGCTTCTATTTCTTTTGGGGTTATGGGACTGTTTAGATGGTTTATCTGGTCCTGATTTAACATTGGCAACTGGTATTTGTCTAGGAAATTGTCCATTTCATCCAAATTTTCCAATTTTGTTGAATATAGGCTTTTGTAGTAGGATCTGATGATTTTTTTAATTTCCTCAGTTTCTGTTGTTATGTCCCCCTTTTGAGTTCTGATTTTATTAATTTGGATACTGTCTCTCTGCCCCCCTGATTAGTCTAGCTAAGGGTTTATCTATCTTGTTGATTTTCTCAAAGAACCAGCTCCTGGTTTTATTGATTCTTTGGATAGTTCTTTTTGTTTCAATTTGGTTGATTTCAGCCCTGAGTTTAATTATTTCCTGCCTTCTACTCCTCTTGGGTGTATTAGCTTCTTTTTGTTCTAGGTCTTTCAGGTGCTCTGTCAAGCTGTTAGTGTATGCTCCCTCCAGTTTCTTTTTGTAGGCACTTAGAGCTATGAATTTTCCTCTTAGCAGTGCTTTCATTGTATCCCATAAATTTTGGTATGATGTGTCATCATTTTCATTAAATTCTAAAAAGTTTTTAATTTCTTTCTTTATTTCTTCCCTTACCTGATTATCAAGGTGTAGGGTGTTGTTCAGTTTCCATGTAAATGTGGGCTTTCCATTCTCTTTGTCATTTTTGAAGACCAGCCTTAGACCATGGTGATCTGATAGGATGCAGGGAATTATTTCAATTTTCTTATATCTGTTGAGGCCTGTCTTGTGCCCAATTATATGGTCTATTTTGGAGTAGGTACCATGAGGTGCTGAGAAAAAGGTATATTCTTTTGCTTTAGGGTGAAATGTTCTATAGATATCTGTTAAGTCCATTTGGTTCATAACTTCTGTTAGTTTTACTGTATCTCTATTTAGTTTCTGTTTCCATGATTTATCCATTGCTGAGAGTGGGGTGTTGAAGTCTCCCACTATTATTATGTGAGGTGCAATGTGTGTTTTGAGCTTTAGTAAGGTTTCTTTTATGAAATTCGATGCTCTTGTATTTGGCGCATAGATATTCAGAATTGAGAGTTCATGTTGGTTGACTTTTCCTTTGACAAGTATGAAATGCCCTTCCTTATCCTTTTTGATAGTTTTAAGTTGAAAGTTGATTTTATTCGATATTAGAATGGCTACTCCCACTTGTTTCTTAGTGCCATTTGCTTGAAAAATTGTTTTCCAACCTTTTACTCTAAGGTAGTGTCTGTCTTTGTCACTGAGGTGGGTTTCCTGTAAGCAGCAAAAAGCTGGGTCCTGTTTGCGTATCCAGTCCGTTAGCCTATGCCTTTTTATTGGGGAATTGAGTCCATTGATGTTAAGAGATATTAAGGAGAGGGTGTTCTTGCTTCCTGTCATTTTTGCTAATAGTGGAGACATCGTTTGTGTGGTTATCTTCTTTTGGGTTTGATGGAAAAGGATTATTTTCTTGCTCTTTCTGGGGTATGATTGCCCTCCTTGTATTGGAGCTTTCCTGCTATTATCCTTTGTAAAGCTGGATTTGTGGGAAGATACTGTGTAAATTCAGTTTTGTCATGGAATATCTTAGTTTCTCCGTCTATGGTAATTGAGAGTTTTGCTGGGTAAAGTAGCTTGGGCTGGCATTTATGTTCTCTTAGGGTTTGTATGATATTTGTCCAGGATCTTCTGGCTTTTATAGTATCTGGTGAGAAGTCAGGTGTAATTCTGATAGGTTTGCCTTTATATGTTATTTGGCCTTTTTCCCTTACTGCTTTTAAAATTCTGTATTTGTTTTGTACATTTTGAGTCTTGATTATTATGTGACGGGAGGTATTTCTTTTTTGATCTAGTCTGTTTGGCGTTCTGTAGGCTTCTTGTGTGATTATGGGCATCTCATTCCTTAGGTTAGGGAAGTTTTCCTCAATAATTTTGTTGAAGATATTTACTGGCCCTTTAAGTTGGGAATCTTCACTCTCATCTATACCTATTATCCTTAGGTTTGGTCTTCTCATTGCGTCCTGGATTTCCTGGATATTTTGAGATAGCAACTTTTTGCATTTTGCATTTTCTTTGATAGTTGTGTCAATATTTTCTAAGGTATCTTCTGCACCTGAGATTCTTTCTTCTATCTCTTGTATTCTGTTGGTGATGCTTGTGTCTATGACTCCTGATTTCTTTTTTAGGTTTTCTATCTCCAGGATAGTCTCCCTTTGTGATTTCTTTATTGTTTCCACTTCCATTTTTATGTCCTGGATGGTTTTGTTCAATTCCTTCATCTGTTTGTTTGTGTTTTCTTGTAATTCTTTAAAGGATTTTTGTGTTTCTTTAAGGACTTCATCCTGTTTTCCTGTGTTCTCCTCAAGTTTTTTGATAGTGTTATTTACTTCCTTCTTGTAGTCCTCTAGCATCATCATTAGAAATGATTTTAGATCTGGTTCTTGTTTTCCTGGTGATATGGGGAGTTCAGGACTTTCTAATGTGGGAGAACTAGGTTCTGATAATGGCAAGTACCTTGGGTTGCTGGTGCTTGTGTTCTTGTGCTTGCCTTTCGCCATCTGGATCCCCTTTGTGCTATCAGTGCTGTCTCTGACTGGGGCCTGTCTTTCCTATTATCTAGGTTGTGTCAGAACTGTTTGGGATGGGTTTTGCTGCTTGAGTTAGAGATGAGGCCCAAGATGTGCTCGGTGCTCAGGTGGAAACCGGAAGGGGCCGGGACTCCGGGTCAGGAGCGGATTCCTGGATCCCAATGAGTCCCAGTGGGTCCCAGTGGGTCCCAGTTGCTCCCTGATTGGGGGCGAGCACTGCCACCTCCTAGCCTAAGAAACTGCTTGAGCTAGCTTGAGCCACTGAGAGCCCTGCTCCCTCTAGGTTCTGTGAGATTGGGTGCAGAGCTGACTCCCGGGATCTGCTCTGGCACAGACCGGAAGGAACCCACGCTCCGGGCCCTGGAGTGAACTCCTGGGTCCCAGTGGGTCCTAGCCACTCCCTGTTCGGGGGCAAGCACTGCCACCTCCTAGCCCAAGACCCTGCTTGGCACAGAGGTCCTGGGAGCCCCGCTTCCTCTGGAGTCTGCGAGATTGGGTGCAGAGCTGCCTCCCGGGATCCGCGAGTGCTCGGGCCCAGACCGGATGGAGCCCGCTCCAGGCCAGGAGCAAATTCCTGGGTCCCAGTGGGTCCCTGTTGCTCCCTGTTTGGGGTGAGTGCTGCTATTTCCTTACCTGGGATGCTGCGTGAGTTCAAGCTCCTGGGAGTCCCTGTTTTTCTTGGTTTTCTGCGGTTGGGTACGGAGCTGCTGCCTGCGACCTGCTCTAGGCTCGGTCCCAACAATACAGAGATTCTTAAGTGGTCAAATTTCCAATGGTCAGGAACTGTGAGTGCTCAGTTGCGGATGGACCATTTATATCATCCAAGATCAAAGGAATGTCACTCCGAAGAGAAAAAGAAAGCATGTAAGAGCTGGCAGATGAGAAGCAGAACGCTGAAATGCTGACTTCTGGGATGATATGGCTGCTGCATGTATTGCCTCATAGTACCCTTACCTGCACAAAACCTGCACAAGATGAGCCAGTCAAAATTCCAGCATGGTTGGGAGCAGGATACAACACCTCCAGGAGTTGGCAGTTGATGGCTGAGGAAGGAGGGAGTACATTGTGATCCTTTGGGAATATGGCCACTGGCTGGCTGTCTTATACTCAGGCACACACGGGCAGCACTGATTGAAGCCTAGAGGTTATTAGTGACAATAATGAAAATAAAAGAGGACATGTAAGGAGGGGGGTGGGGTGAGGTGAACTAGGGATAGTTGGAAAAAGGTGCTGGTGGGTGGATATGGTCAAAATACATTGCACAAATGTATGAAAATTTCAAATAATGAAAATCTTATTTAAAAAATGACAAGGATACATACTCAAGTCATCTTAAAACTGGTTTCTAGCTAATGGTCAAAGGAGAGGTGCACCCATGCTGCTGTTTTGGTCTAAGAAGGTGAGTGAGTAGTCCATTCTTTTTCCTGTATGTGAATTGACATGAATCCTCAGATGCACAGTCAGTTCCTTCTGGTTTAACAAAAACACTATGAAGATTTCTATAAAAACAAGTTAGCTCACTTTCTCTACATGGGATATTATTCATGCTGAATGTTGGTGGGTACTGAGGTAACAGAAAGTAGTAAATGTTTTTCCTGTAACTCTTAATTATAGAGGTCTTTACTATTTGAAAGATTATGACCATGACATTGTTTTGGTTGTAGTATAAAATGAAGACATATATTAGAATTATCCAGATGGACTCTTAATTCTTATATGGTGTCTGAAATTGAGGGATCAACATATTCATAAAATCTACCGCATGAAAAGATTAATAGGTAAAATGAGATCTGGCTTGTTTCTCTGATTTATGGCTACTTCTTGCATTACTTACGATGTTACTTTCTTTACTTGTGACCTGGCTAAAAGTGGAGATACTGTTATAGTCCAAAACTCCAAAACAACCCAAGTAGTCACAGGAGTTCAGCAAAGCAAGATCTTTATTTGAATTAGGCAGCAAGAACTGATCAGTCAGGGACAACAGCACAGACTTGGGAGCTGACTGTGTCTTTAAACATTCATCTCAGTAAGTATTTAGGCAGATGACTTTTTTTTTTTTTTTGTACTCGGGCTGCTGGGCTACTACTGATCAATCAGTATTACAGAGCAGACTTGGGAGCTGAACTGTGACCCCAAACCAGAATGCTACCCAGCTTTTAAGCCTGAAATCCACAAACAACTGTGTCAGGTTATCCCACCAATCAGGATTTAGAGATAGGGGAATTTCTTAGGAACATGTCTTTGTGGTACACTTATCTTGTTTCCATTGGTTGGGTTATTCAACTGTGGTGGGCTACCTTGCCTAGCATTCATGTCTCAAATTGCCAACTAGGATGTCAATTACCCAACCAGGTCTTGGAGATTTATACTATATTTGACTGTATTCAAAATGGAAGTTTGGGCTGCCTTGTCTAGCCTTAATAGAAGAAACACCTAGTCCTACTGCAACTTGATATGCCAAGGCAGGTTGATATCATCCGGAGGCCTCCCCTTCTCTGAAGAGAAATGGAAGGGAGGATGGGGGAAGGGAAGGAGAGAGGGTGGAACTGGGAGGAGAGGAAAGAGAGGAAGCTGCAATCTGTATGTAAATTAAGTTAATTAATTAATTAATAAAAAGGAAAAAAACAAATTGGAAGTTTTATTCAAAATGGCTTCAGTTTGGTTCCTTCTTACAATACATGGTTTTCTCTCTCCTGAATTTCTAGTGTTCACATTTTTATAAAGGATTATTTTATGGAATAGCTTATTTAGAACTTCTCAACAAAATATAAAAAGCTTCAATGTTATGTCAAGGAGTTATTCTGTATTAATAATCATTTTAGGAAAACATTAATATTCTAGAAATTAATACTACTAGAATAACAATACTGAACTGACATCTCTGTGTTAGAGAGTGACTATCCTATGTTAACTGCATCTGACATTGAAATGCAGAGCCGTTGCCTGGTTCAAGTTAATGTCATGCACTAAAATTTCAAGGGAATCTGGGTGTAGTAGTGCATGCCTTTAATCCTAGCACGCTAGAGGCAGAGGCAGGTAAATCTCTGTGAGCTCAAGGCTAGCCCGGTCTACATAGTAAGTTCCAGGACAGCCAGAACTACAGAGCAAGAACCTGTATCAAAATAAAAACAAACAAACAAACAAAGAAAAAAATCCCTAAAACCAAACAAAGTAAAACTCAACCAAAGAAAGAAAGGAAGAAAGAAAGAAAGAAAGAAAGAAAGAAAGAAAGAAAGAAAGAAGAAAGGAAGAAAGAGAATCCATGATGATCTAGCAGTTTCTTGTCAGGATGACAATTGCTTTTACTAGTAGTGATTTTCAGATAGTTCCACTGAAAGGAGACATGGGTGGAGCATGTGTCCTAAAGCTTGACTCCTGGAATTCATTTCCCTTAAAAGTAGGTCAACTCTATTTTCCCTGGGAAGTCTGCTAAGCAAAAGACTCCTCCTTTACTATTTCAGTACAAATGGACTGCAACAGAGAAGCAACCTCCTGTCTTTGCAACTCCCTTTGGGGATGATTTTGAATGTCTTTTTCTCTGTGTAAAGGTTCAGAAAATTGTTTTGTACTCTGGGAAACTTGAGATCAAGGTTGTTACCTCTTTGGGCCTTGGGCTTTAGAAACTCACAGGCCAAAGACCCCAGAAAGTAGGCTTACTGGTCTTTTTGCTTTTTCTTTTTTAACTAAAAAGGTAGAAAGCAAACTCTGTCTCCTTTCCTTCAGTCTCTGCTTTTGTCTTAGTTCTTTTAAATAGATTTCACATTATTGTTGAAATTTATGGCAATTGATGAGAAAATGAAATAATTAGCACTTGTGCTGATAGAAAAGGGATATGTTATAAGACTCCCAGGAATGAAAAGATGTTGATGTTTAATATTGCTTAGTAAAAGCATTTTTTTGTTGTTTTTACTATAACAAAAACTTGCCTTACCTCATGCTTTGGAGCTAGGCTACAAAATAGAATTAGGTCCCAATTTGATTAGTTACAGAATTAAAAGACATATGCCATATTGAAGTTGGTCAAAGGCCTTTATGTTTTTAGATCAAAGAAGCTTTTTACTCAAAACAGTAACTGCTCTACTCAGCTTGTGTCCAAACACCAGTAACTGGCCTCTTGGGAAGGAAGAGAGAAATATTCTCTCAAACTTCTGGTCTGTTTCTCACACTTTGTTTTCCAGGAAGAGGAGGCTCATTACCAGGCTTTGGAAGCTTGGTGTGGCTGTGCAAGATGTTGTCCAGGGATCATTAATAACAAGTTTTTTTTTTAAATTGTCAGCTTAGGACTCTAAATAGACCAGAATATACAATGGCATAAATGCTACAATAGTCACCAAAATTTTAATACAACAAAATATGCCAAAACCCATGTACAGTTATTATCTCTTTATGTATTAACCAGATTGTAAGTCATATTTTTGCTTCCAGCATATGACACATATAAAATATAACATGTCCAAGTATGCTATAGACTAGACTAGACTAGAAGAACAGAAAGTAAATCTTTCAGTAACCTACAAAGTGAATTTAGTAAGATGATAAGCACAGATGGTAAGCAAAGGCTTAATTGGCATTCTTGAGTTGCGGGTTCTAGGATATCAGAGAAGATATCCAAGATATCTAATTAGCCAGGGAGAGAGCCAAGAAATAGGTAGGAGGGAGCAGCTGATGCAAAGGACCTGAGGTGGACTCACTTGGGTAGTTGAGGGTCAGGAAAAGGAGAAAGGGAAGTGGTAAGTTTAGGTATGTGGTGACTTAAGGAATTGAGTCTTATAAAACTTTGTAGTCAACCAAGAAAGGTGCAATAAATAACCTGCATTTGTTTGGAGGGTCTCATGGACACTCTGAACCAACTAACTATTCAAAGTTAGGTGTCACATATCTGGTACTTGGCTTTTTGTGTGGCAATCTATGGTTTCCTGAAGGAACATTATCTTCTGAGTAGGTAGGGGGACTCTGTCTGTCTGTCTGTCTGTCTGTCTGTTCATCTATCCACCAGTCCCTCCCTCCCTCCCTCCCTCCCTCCCTCCCTCCCTCCCTCCCTCCCTCTGCCTTTCACTTTCTCTCTCCTTTTCTCCATTCCTCCTTTTCTCTTTCATCAACTATAAAATGGTTCAATATGGCTTTAAAAATATTTTTAGTGTTAGTTTCCCTCTATTAATCCCTTCTCCCCTACTGCCCTATTCCTCCCCCTCCAATCTTCCTCTCTACTACACCCCAATTACCCTTTATGTCACCTGTGCTCTACTATGCCCCATCCCTTAACATTTTTTTTTCTGTCCCCATGAAACAGTTTCCTGGCTTTTATGTGTGCTTCAAGTCAAATGTACAAACCTAAAGATCTGATGATAAGATCTATATGTGAGAGTAAACACATGACATTTGTTGTTCTGGATCTGGGCTACATCATTCAGTATAATGTTTGCCAGCATCTTCATTTACTTTAATATTTTACAATTTCATTTTTCTTTACTATATAAATTCCATTATATATACACACCCCATTTTTATTGTCTGCTCATCAGTCAATAGACATCTAAGCTATTTTCAAGTACTAACTCACGTGAATAAAGCAACAATAAACATGGGTTAGCATGTGTTTCTATAATAGCAATTGTTTTAAACTGTTTTATTAATTCTTTGAGAACTTTGTACAATGTATTTTGATCATATTCACATGCCTTCTCCAACTTTTCTCAGATTCATCCCCACCTCTCACTTTCATTTTCTATCTTATCAGGTCCAATTTGTGTTGTGCAAATATTTTTGAATGTGAAGCCTGCCCTGGAACATGATCAATCTATCAGGGGCCACATCTCAAAAGAAAGAAAGAAAGAAAGAAAGAAAGAAAGAAAGAAAGAAAGAAAGGAAGGAAGAAAGGAAGAAAGGAAGAAAGGAAGAAAGAAAGAAAGTGAGAAGGAAGGAAGGAAGAAAGGAAGGAAGGAGAGAAAATACAACAACAACAAAAAAAAACAACAACAACCATTTCCTTTCCCAGAAGCTTTCATTTGCCAATAGTTTATCATTTAATTACCATCTACTGCAAGAAGAAACTTCTCTGGTGAGGGATGAGAGATGCACTAATCTGTGGGTGTAGTAGTATGTTACTAAGAATTGTTTTAATACTACTAGCATTTACTGGAATAATAGTTATAGGTTCTCTCCTAGGACCTATGGTCTATCTAAGCACAGGTCTTGACTATAACTGTGCCAGGCATAGGCCCTAAACTCAGAGCCCCAAAATGGAGGGCATACCTGTGAGGTATCTCTGCATAATTCGAAGTGGGAAGACCTACTTCTAATTCAGATCTTTAAGGTAGGAAGACACACCTTTAATCCAGACCTAATCTGAGCCATGCCTTCTGGCAGTAGCCTATGTAAGGACATGGGAGAAGGAAACTTTTACTCTTTGTCTCCATGCTCTTGTCTTGTTAGCAAGTTCTTTAATTGGCATTAGAGCCTACTTCTTCAGGATTTCAGTGTATACTAAAGACCAACGGAGACATCCAGCTTTATGGACTGAGAAACTGCTGGATTCTTGGACTTTCTATTTATAGCTAGCTTTATTGGCTAGGCCACAGCTTGTAAATCATTTGAAGAAATTCCTTTCCTATAAAGAGAGATTCATTTTATACATTCTATTACTGCAAAGAATCCTGACTGATACTGATATACTCCGATAACAGCTTTTTGTATCAGTAGATATATCTTGTCAGGACAGTCACTGTTGTAGTTAATAGCATTCTCAAGTGGATATGGCCAATGATTACTGTCCTACTTGCCATACATAAAGCCTTCCAGCTAGTAGAGATGAAGCTTCCAGGTCAGCACTCACTTGATTTTTTTCTGTGTTCTATGATTGTTATGAATGTTATGTTTTCAGCAATAGTGTCTTAGCATCATCATATGATATCAAGTAAGGGCATTGTCACCCAATTTTATGGTAGCCCGATTTAAACTCTTTTCCTGTATGTATACACATATATTTTAAGAAGCTTCTACATTAGTAGGCTTCCATATGGCTTTTCCTTTTTTCTTCTGTTATTGAATATTTTCTTTATTTACATTTCAAATGTTATCCCTTCTCCAAGCCTCCCCTCCAGAAACCCCCTATCTCATGTCCCCTCTGCCTGCCTCTATGAGGATGATCCCCCACACACCCACACACCCACCCACCCACTCATGCCTTCCAGTCCTGGCATTTCCCTACGTTGGGACTTCAAACAGGACCAAGAGCCACTCCTCCCATTGATGCCCAACAAGGCCATCCTCAGCTACATATGTGGCCGGATTCATGGGTCCCTCCATGTGTACTCTTTGGTTGGTGGTTCAGCCCCTGGGAGCTCTGAGGGAGTCTGGCCATTTGACACTTTTGCTCCTCCCATGGGGCTGCAAACCCCTTCAGCTCCTCAGTCCCTTATCCAACTCCTCCATCAGAGACCCCACACTCAGTACAATGGTTGGTTGTAAGCATCAGCATCTGTGTTTTTCAGGCTCTGGCAGAGCCTCTCAGGAGACAGCTATATCAGGCTCCTGTCAGCAAGCACTTCCCGGAATCCATCTGGGTTTGGTGACTATATATGGGGTGGATCCTCAGGTGAAGCAGTCTCTGGATCCCTTTCCTTCAGTCTCTGCTCCACACTTTTTCTCCATATTTCCTCCTGTGAGAATTTTGTTCCCCCTTCTAAGAACTGAAGCATCCACCCTTCAATCTTCCTTCTTTTTGAGCTTCATACGGTCTGTGAATTGTATCTTGGGTATTCCAAGCTGTTGGGTTAAAATTCACTCACTAGTGAGTGCATACCATGTGTGTTCTTCTGTGACTGGGTCACCTCACTCAGGATGATATTTTCAAGTTCCATCCACTTGCCTGCGAATTTCACAAAGTCATTGTTTTTAATAGCAGAGTAGTACTCCATTGTGTAAATGTATCACATTTTCTGTATCCATTCCTCTGTTGAAGGACATCTGGGTTGTTTCCAGGTTATGGCTATTATAAATATGGTTGTTATGAACATAGTAGAGCATTTGTCCTTATTACATATTGGAACATCTCCTGGGTATATGGCCAGGAGTGGTATAGCTTGGTCCTCAGGTAATACTATGTCCAATTTTCTAAGGAGCCTCCAGACTGATTTCCAGAGTAGTTGTACCAGCTTGCAATCCCACATGCAATGGAGCAATATTCCACTTTCTCCACATCCTCGCCAGCATCTGCTATCAACCTGAGTTTTTGAACTCAGCCATTCTGACTGGTGTGAGGTGTAATCTCAGGGTCATTTTGATTCGCATTTCCCTGATCACTAAGGATGATGAGCATTTCTTTAGGTGCTTCTTGGCCATTTGAGTTTCTTCAGTTGATAATTCTTTGTTTAGACCTGTTCCCCATTTTTTAATAGGGTTATTTGGTTCTCTGAAATCTATCTTCTTGAGTTCTTTATATATATTGGATACTAGTCCTCTATTAGATGGAGAGTTAGTAAAGATCTTTTCCCAATCTGTTGGTTGCCATTTTTTCCTATTGACAGTGTCCTTTGCTTACAGAAACTTTGCAATTTTATGAGGTCCTGTTTGTCAATTCTTGATCTTAGAGCATAAGCCATTGGTGTTCTGTTCAAGAACTTTCCCCCCTGTGTTCAAGGATTTTCCCCACTTTCTCTTCTATTAAATTCAGTGTATCTGGTTTTATGTGGAGGTCCTTGATCCACTTGGACTTGATGTCTGTACAAGGAGATAAGAATGGATCAATTTGCGTTCTTCTATATCTTGATTACCAGTTGAACCAGTTACATTTATTGAGAATGTTGTCTTTTTTCTACTGGATGCTTTTAGCTTCTTTGTCAAAGATCAAGTGACCATAGGTGTGTGGGTTCATTTCTGGCTCTTCAATTCTATTCCATTGATCTTTGTGCCTGTTACTGTACCAACACCATGCAGTTTTTATCACTATTGCTCTGTAGTACAGCTTGAATTCAAGGATGGTGATTCTCCCAGATGTTCTTTATTGTTGAGAATAGTTGCTATCCTGTTTTTTTTTTTTTGTTATTCCAAATGAATTTGAAAATAGCTCTTTCTAACTCTGAAAAATTGAGTTGAAATTTTGATGTGGATTGCATTGAATCCATAGATTGCTTTTGGCAAGATGGCCATTTTTACTATATTAATCTTGTCAATCCATGAGAATGGGATGTGTTTCCATCTTCTGAGTTCTTCGATTTCTTTTTTCAGAGACTTGAAGTTCTTGTTGTACAGATATTTCACTTATTTGGTTAGAGTCACAACAAGATATTTTATATTGTTTGTGACTATTGTGAAGGGGTGTCATTTTTCTAATTTCTTTCTCAGCTCGTTAATCCTTTGAGTATAGCAAGAGTAGTGATTTGTTTGAGTTAATTCTCTATCCAGCTAATTTGTTGAAGTTGTTTATCAGCTGTAGGAGTTATCTGGTAGAATATTTGGGGTCATTTAAGTATACTAACATATCATCTGCAAATAGTGATATTTTGACTTCTTCCTTTCCAATTTGTATCTCTTTGACCTTCTTTTGTTGTCCAGTTGCTCTACTCAGAACTTCAAATACTATATTGAATAGATAGGGAGAGAGTGGGAAGCTTTGTCTAGTCCCTGATTTTAGTAGGACTGCTTCAAGTTTTTCTCCATTTAGTTTGATATTGACTACTGGTTTGCTGTATATTGCTTTTATTATGTTTAGATATATGGGAATTGAATTCTTGATCTTTCCAAGACTTTTAACATGAAAGGATGTTGAATTTTGTCAAATGCTTTTTCAGCATCTAATGAGATGATCATGTGGTTTTTTTCTTTGAGTTTGTTTATGTAGTGGACTACATTGATGGATTTCCTTATATTGAACCATCCCCATATCTCTGGGAGGAAGCCTACTTGATTGTGGTGAATGATCATTTTCATGTGTTCTTGGATCCAGTTTGTCAGATTTTTTTTGCATATTTTTTGCATCTACGTTCATAAGGGAAACTGGTTTGAAGTTCTCTGTTTTTGTTGGGTCTTTGTGTGGTTTTGGTATCAGTGTAACTGTGGCTTCATAGAATGAATTGGGTAGTATTCCTTCTGTTTCTATTTTGTGGAATAGTCTGAAAAGTATTGGCATTAGATCTTCTTTGAAGGTCTGATTGTATTCTGCACTAAATCCCTTTGGTCCTGGGCTTTTTTTTGGTTGGGAGACTTTTAATGACTGCTTCTCTTTCTATAGGGGTTATTGGACAGTTTAGATAGTTTAACTGATCTTGATTTAACTTTGATACTTGGTATTTGCCTAGAAAATTGAACATTTCATCCACATTTTCCAGTTATGTTCAGTATAGGCTTTTGTAGTAGAATCTGATTATATTTTTAATTTCCTCAATTTCTGTTGTTATATCTCCCTTTTCATTTCTGATTTTGTTGATTTGGATACTGTCTCTTTAGCCTCTTGTTTGTCTGGCTAAGGGTTTATCTATCTTGTTGATTTTCTCAAAGAATCAGCTCCTGGTTTTGTTGATTCCTTGTATAGTTCATTTTGTTTCTACTTAGTTGATTTCAGCCCTGATTTTGATTATTTCCTGCTGTATACTCATCTTGGGTGTATTTGCTTCTTTTTGTTCTAGAGTTTTCAGGTGTGCTGTTAAGCTGCTAGTATATGCTCTCTCTGTTTCTTTTTGGAGGCACTCAGAGCTATGAGTTTTGCTTTTAGCACTGCTTACATTGTATCCCATAACATTTGGTATGTTGTGCCTTCATTTTCATTAAATTCTAAATAGTCTTTAATTTCTTTATTTATTTCTTCCTTGACCAAGTTATCATTGAGTAGAGCATTATACAGTTTCCATGTGTGTGTCGACTTTCTGTTGTTTTTATTGAAGACCAGCCTTAGTCCATTGTGTTCTGATAGGATGCATGGGTTTATTTCAGTGTTCTTGTATGTTGTGGGCATGATTTGTGACCGATATGGTCAATTTTGGAGAAGGTACCCTGAGATGTTGAGAAGAAGGAATATTCTTTTGTTTTAATATGAAGTGTTCTACAGAGATCTGTTAAATCCATTTGGCCCATAACTTCTATTAGTTTTACTGTGTCTCTCTTTAGTTTCTGTTTCCATGATATGTTTATTGATGAGAGAGGGGTGTTGAAGAGTCCCACTATTATTGTGGGCAATGTACACTTTTAGCTTTAGTAAAATTTCTTTTATGACTGGGAGTGCCCTTGCACTTGGAGCATAGATATTCAGAATTGAGAGTTCTTCTTGGTAGATTTTTCCTTTGATGAGTATGAAGTGTCCTTCCTTATCTTTTTTGATAACTTCTGGTTGAAAGTCGATTTTATTCAATATTACAATGGTTACTGTAGCTTGTTTCTTGGGACCATTTGCTTGGAAAATTTTTTTTCCAGTAGTTTAACTATGAGGTAGTGTCTGTCTTTGTCACTGAGGTGCATTTCCTACATGCAGCAAAATGCTGGACTAAATTCAGTCTGTTAGTCTATGTCTTTCTATTGGGGAATTGAGTCCATTGATGTTAAGAAATATTAAGGAAAAGTGATTGTTTCTTCCTGTTATTTCTTGTTATTAGAGGTGTAATTATATTTGTGTGGCTATCTTCTTTTGGGTTTGTTTAAAGATTACTTTCTTGCTTTTTCTAGGTTGTAGTTTCCCTCCTTGTGTTGAAGTTTTCCACCTATTATCCTTTGCAGGGCTGATTTTGTGAAAAGATATTGTGTAAATTTGTTTTTGTCATGGAATATCTTGGTTTCTCCATCTATAGAGATTGAGAGTTTTGCTGGGTATAGTACCCTGAGCTGGTATTTGTGTTCTCTTAGATGTCTATGATAGCTGCTTTCATAGTCTCTGGAGAGAAGTCTGGTGTAATTCTTTAGGTCTGCCTTTATATGTTACTTGACCTTTTTACCTTACTGATTTTAATATTCTTTCTGTGTTTTGTGCATTTGTTGTTTTGACTATTATGTGACAGGAATTTCTTTTCTAGTTCAATCTATTTGGAGTTCTATAGGCTTCTTGTAAGTTCACGGGCATCTTTTTCTTTAGGGAAGTTTTCTTCTATCATTTTGATGAAGAATTTACTGGCCTTTTAAGTTGGGAATCTTCACTCTCTTCTATATCTATTATCCTTAGGTTTGGTCTTCTCATTGTGTCCTGGATTTCCTGGATGAAGCTTTTTGCATTTTATATTTTCGTTGACTGTTGCATCAATTATTTCTATGGTATCCTCTAAACCTGATATTCTCTCTTCTATCATACATACATACATACATACACACACACACACACACACACACACACACACACATACACACACATACACACATATATATATTTTGTGATTCTTTTGTCTATGACTCCTGATCTCTTTCCTAGGTTTTCTGTCTTCAGGGTTGTCTCCATTTGTGATTTCTTTATTGTTTCTATTTCCTTTAGATTCTGGATGATTTTGTCAATTCCTTCACCTGTTTGGTTATTTTTTTTTTGTAATTCTTTAAGGGATTTTTGTGTTTTCTCTTTAAGTGCTTCTACCTGTTTACCTGAGATCTCCTGTATTTCATTAAGGGAGCTATGTTTGTCCTTCCTAAAGTCCTCCATCATCATCATGAAATGTGATGTTAAATCAGAATCTTGCTTTTCTGTTGTGTTGGGGTATCTAGAGCTTGCTGTGGTTGGAGAATTGGGTTCTCATGATGCCCAGCAGTCTTGGTTTCTGTTTCTTACATTCCTGCCTTACTTCTCATCATCTGGTTATCTCTGTTGTTAGCTGGACTTACTGTCTCTGACTGTGGCTTTTTCCTTCTGCAAGACTGTGTGTCAGCACTCCTGGGAGACTAGTTCTCTCTGGTAGGGATTTGGATATGGAGAGCTGTGGCACAGGGTCAGCTCCAGGGCACAGAAGGAAACTGAAAGGATCCTGTTACTGGCTGTTCCTTGGTTCCTGTGTCCTAATGGGTCTAGGCAGATCCCTCTTGGGCCAGGAATTTGAGCATAAGTTGTGGTCTTATCTGTCCTAACAGGTGTGTCAGCTCTCTCCTGGTGTTATTTGGGTATGGAGTCCTGTGGCACAAGGTCAGCTCCAGGAACAGAAGGAAACCAGAAGGCTCCTCTCCTAGGCTGCTCCTTGGTTCCTCTGTCCTGTGGGCTCTGGATGGGGCCCTTGGAGCAGAAGTGGTGGTCTTACCTGTGCTCATAGTTGTGTCAGCACTCCTTGGAGACCAGCTCTCTCCTGGAGGTGTTTGGGTATGGAGAGCTGTGACACAGGGTCTGCTCCAGGCACAGTCACAAACCGGAAGCCTCCATATGTCTTTTCAAAAGGCCTTCAGTGTTAGCTGTAACCCTCTACCCTATTTTACTATGTCTATTCAGCCTTCCAGTTTCCCCATTTCATTCAATCCTCCTCCATTTTAATTCTTCCCCCTTTATAAAACTACATTATATTTCCCATTCTTTGAGAGGCTTCTTCCTCCCCATGGCTTCTTCCTACCTACCTAAAACCTGTGTTTATTTCAGATGAAATGCACATGTGGAAAGCTCAAAGGCTAACAACCACAAATGAAAGAAAACATGCAGTATTTGTCTTTCTGAGTTTGAAGTATTTTGCTCCAGATATTTGCTTCTATTCCTATCCTTTTTCCTGCATATTTCATAATTTCATTTTTTATCAGCTATTAATAGTTTATTGTGTAAATCTACTTTATTTTTATTATAGGTTCATGAGTTGATGGCCAGTTAACACATCCGTAGTTATTATAAAAAGTAATGGAGACTAAATAATACATTTCTTAATGATCCTTTGGAAAAGAAGAAATAAAAAATACAAATGTCCTGAAATCAAAAGGACAACACAATGCATCAAACCTCTGCTACACCACTCAAAGGAGTCCCAAGTGAAATTTTTATCTCTAAATGCCTGCTTTCAAAAATCAGAAAGAGCACAAATAAACATTTTTCTGATGCAACTTAAGTATTTGTAAAAACAGAAACAAAATAAATAAAAATCCAGTGGACAAGAAGGCACTTAAAACATTCATTGGAACAGAAATGAATGAAAAGGAATCTAACAAAATAATACAGTAAATTAACACATCTAAAAGCTGGTTCTGGAAAAGATAAACAAAATCAATAGTACTTTATACCAATTAACAAAAAAAGGGAGGGGGGACTCAAATTAACAAAATAAATGTTAAAAGGAAAACAGATTATAATGAAATCTAGGATTTTGTAAGGTATAACTTAATGCCTATATTCCATTAAATTATAAAATATGAAAGAAATGGGCAAACGTTTGGATTCACTTTAACCACTAAAGATAAGCTAAGAAGATATCAACCACTTAGACAGACTCATGACAAATATAACCAAAATAGTGATAAAATGTCTTCTGACAAAATTAAAGCCCAGATCAAGATGTATTCATAGAATAACTTTATGAGACTTATAATCAATATTTTTAAATACCTCAAAATGTACAACAGAAACATTTACAAAGAAAGAAAAATACAGACCAATAACCCTGATGAATGCATATACAAAATTCTCAATAAAATATCTGATAGCTGAATATAAGGGTATTTGAAAAATATAACCCACCATGACCAAGGTGACTCTATTCCAGACATATAGGATGATTCAACATATAGAAATCAATAGACATATTAAATAAAATATCCTTATTTTCAGATGATCTGGGTGATCTGATAGTACGCATAAGTAACCCTACAAATTCCACCAGGAAACTTCTACAGTTAATAAACACACTTTTAGAAAAGTAGCTGGATACATAATTAATTCACAAAAATTAGTAGCCTCCTATAAACAAATGACAAATGGGCTGAGAAAAAAATCATGGAAACAATACTCTATATAGTAGCCTCAAATCCTAAAAAATATCTTGGGGGTATCTTTTACCAAGCAATTACCAAGAAAAACTTGTTTGATAAAAAAACTTCAAGTCATTGAAAAAAGAAATTGAAGAAATCAGAAAATAGAAAGATCTCCTATGCTTATGTGGACTGGAAGGATTAACACAGTAAAAATAGTCATCTTACCAAAAGCAATGTATAGATTCAATGCAATCTCCATAAAAATTCTAATATAATTTTTCACAGATTTTGAAAGAACAATTTTCAGCTTCTAATGGAAACAGAAAAATCCTAGGATACCTAAAACAACCTGAATAAAAAAACCTGTTGGAGGTAATGCCACCTCCAATTTCAAGTTGTATTATAAAGCTATGATACTAAAAACAGCATGGTATGGGAACAAAGTCAGACACATTGACTAATGGAATCAAATAGAAAACCCAGGTATAAACCATGTACCTCTGCACATCTGACTTCTGATAAAGAAGCCAGGACTACAAACTGGAGAAAAAAGAGAGCATTGTCAACAAATAGTACTGGTCAAAAATGCTTGTCTTCATGTAGAAGAATGTAAATAGATCCGAACATATTACTCTGTAAAAAACTCAACTCCAAATGCATCAAAGACCTTAATATAATGCCAGATAAAGTGAACCTGATATAAGAGAAAGTATGGTGTTTTCTCCAGAAGATGTGATTTGACCTTCTTCTATATCCATCTATACCACTCTTGAGCATATATCCAAAGGATGTTTCATCTTACCACAGAGACATTTGCTTAACTGTGTTCATTATTGCTCTATTCATAACAGCCAGAAATCAGAAACAATCTAGATGCCCCTCAAAAGAAGAATGGATAAAGAAAATGTGGCACATTTACACAATGGTATATTAGTCAGCTGTTAAAACGACATCATGAAATTTGCAGGCAAATAGATGGAACTATTAAAAAAAAATTCATCCTGAGCATGGTATCCCAGACTCATAAGGAGAAATGTAGTATGAATTTGCTTATGTGTGGATATTATTTGTTAAGACAATCATAACTAAACTATAGAAAAATTGAGGGTAGGTAAAGAGAAAGGACTAGACAGAACAGTTAGATCTCAGTAGGAAAGGGAAGTAAAATAGATATTTATGGGTGGGTGGGGAGCATCTGGAATGGCAGAATCAAGTGAGGAGGTAAGAGGGGGTAATGGGAGGGAATATGGGAAAGGACAGCTAAAATTTAGGGCTATTATTTGAAAAGCTAATAAATCAGAAATCTCTTAAAATAAATGCATATATGAATACGATCTAAGTAAAATCATCAAATAATTAGGGAATATTGTAAAAGGTCATGGGCAGCTTGGACAGATCACAGCAGGCCAAGATGGTTCCACAAGGGGAGGTTTATTAAGAGGGTGGGAGAGTAGGAGAAGGGAGAGAGAAGTAGAGAGGAGTGGAGGCCGGCCATGACCATGTGGAGAGAGGGAGAAGGGAAGGGGCAAGGGGAGACAACAACCTGCAGGTTTGCAGGTCGAGGAACAAGAGAGAGAGAGGAGGGGCTAAGCAGCCCCTTTTATAGTGGGCAGGACTACCTGCCTGTTGCCAGGTAACTGTGGGGTGGAGCATACCTGGCCACTGCCAGGTGACTGTGGAGGTGGAGTTTAACAGATTACTAACATTCCCATGTTTTGGTTTAATTAAAAAGAAAAATTAGAAAGAGGTGACGGCAAAGCAGGAATAGGGTCGTCATGAAATCTGGCTACTTCCTGCTGGCATTGGGGGCGACGTGTCTCTAGGGGGAACCTAGAAGAATGGATATGGGAGATGTTTGTCCCGTCTTAGAAGAGTTGGCTGTTTTCTGATGTCCAGGGTCAGGTCCAGTAGAAGCAGCTGTGTGTGTGGCAGGAGATGGAGCATCTGAAGGTTGCTTCTCTGGAGCTGTATTGGATGCACCTGGACTTGACAAGATGTAGGAAATAAGATTAAGAACACTTGGAGAAAGATTTTTTCTAAGATGTACATTTGAAACCCAGAGGGATCCCACCCTTTGTTACAGGTAGTAAGTAGGAATTTTAGGCAGATGTACTTATCTGGATGGCATTCATGAGAGGTAGATCTGAGTGGGTTTCCTGTAGCTTATAAGTTTTGAAAAGAGATAACAGCATGAGTTAACACAAGTAGTCTTTCAACTGAGTTTAGGTAATGAGGTAACAGATAAAATTTGTGAAAACTTAGCTGTCAATGTAGTCAGAAGTCTGATAAAGAGAAAACAATCTACCAGTTATATATTACTTTTAAAAAATGACAGAGTCCACTAGCCAAAAGTTCCCATGGTTTCCATAGTCTCTTGGCTGAAGTCAGTCTGGTTTCTAAGTGCAGAAGCCGCAGGGCTTTTTTTCTGTGGAATGGATACGCATGACATGAGAAATGACTTACCTTGTTTTAGCCAAGTCATTTGACTCAGGGTATCCAGTTGTGTTTGTCCACATACAATCTAGGCTGTCTGTTCTAGGATTCTGGCGTCCAGGTCTTCTGAAACCATCTTGGGCTAACTGTTAGAGGCTTTGGGCATTCTATCAGCCCTAAACTTAAAATATATGATTAGCAGACTTCTGATAAGATTGAGAGCCATAAGGATTGGTTGTAACTGAATAAAAATCCATCAAAATGGGTTAGGAAAGAGTCTTAAGTAACTTTGGCGGGTTGCATAGGAAGAGAAATAGCATATTTTTGTATTAGCACAGAAACAATTTGGCTAAGCTGGATCGTACGGCTGTCACAGGTTGGACTATGAGCCACAATTGCTGCAGGAGGGTCAGGTCTTCCGGGTGGCAGCACAGATGCAGGGCGGGTCTTCCTGCTGGCAGCTGGAAGTCGCTGCTTAGTGTCTCTGGCAGCAGTGAGTAAAGAAAAGCAAGCATGTCCCCTTATCACCCCAACACTTTCAGGTCACAGGTGGCAGGATGTAAGGAGAAAACCCAGAGCAGAGCTAAGAACCATAGAGGGAAGGGACCAGGCGAACCGGCTGACCGATCGCAGAGGAGGCGAGGGGAGCTAGCTGGGCCCTGGACCCGCTCTAGCTTTCCAGGCAAGGAGCTGGAACTGAGGTTCCAGTCGACCCGCAAATGACAAAGGAGGAGGAAAGGGGAAAGGGTGCGAAAGACTGGCCCTTGGAAGAGACACCTGGGGACTATGGTCGGAGCCGGTGCTCCTGAGGCAAAGAAAACAGTCTGTCCAGGCCTGGCCTGGGGTACTCAGTGGCAAGAAACTGTCTTGAGAGAAAGAGGGGAAGTGTCTCATCCAAGCGGAGCCGTCCTAGAGAGGTTCAGGGAAGGACAGGGCTCAGGGAAGGACATTCTAGCTCAAGGAATCTTTCCTGGGACCATGTGGAGGGTTACTCTGGCCAGTGGGAGATGGGGAAGCTTACCAGTTCTAGGCTAGTGTGTGTGGAACCTGCAGACATCCGCTAGAGTCACAGTAATTCCCCCATTTTGGTTTAATTAAAAAGAAAAATTAGAAAGAGGTGTGGTGCAGAACCTTGGGTGGGGAGCAGGCAGAACACATGGAAAGGGGTATAGGTAATTTTTCCAGTTATCAGACTGCTGGCAGTATGTGTCTGTGGGTATGGACGAAGACAATGTATTGTCCATTGGGTGACGGTTGTTACAGGCTATCAGCCATCGTCCTGAATGATAAGCCAGCAACAAAGCAATCAGGCACTGCTTATAATAATCGGGCCGTCGCGCGATCAAATAAGGGCCTCGACCGGGCTAGCCCACCAGAGGTTAGCCAGTCAGGATCTAGCTCATCTGGTACCAGTTTTCTGTGGAGCTGTAAGAGCTGGGGAGGGGTTACGAGCTATTTCTGAGAGAGGAAAGACCACCCAACGGGCCAATGTCCTAAGTGGCAGGTCAGCTAGAGGCCATATGGACTGGGGCCATGAAAAGCCAAATCCTTAGTCCAGGAAGCGTTGGCCAGGCACTAACCCGGTGTTCAGGGTCCCTCAAGCCGAACGGAAACTCCTTACCAATTAATCGATGTCTGTTTATGAGTTTGTGCAGTCTGATATCAGGAAATGGTACCCGGCCCACATGGCAGAGCACCACATGGGCGGCCGCAGCGGCTCAGCTCACATGGTGGAAGTTTGCCGAGCCTCACAGCAGCAGCAGCAGCAGCAGCAGCAGCAGCAGCAGCAGCAGCAGCAGCA
>NW_021604639.1:2455805-2514386 GCF_004785775.1 Grammomys surdaster | reverse complement strand
CAGCAGCAGCAGCAGCAGCAGCAGCAGCAGCAGCAGCAGCAGCAGCACGAGACGGGGGTTGTAGCAGCAGATGTTAATTCACCCGCTTGGTGGTGGCGGGTAGCAGCAGATGAAGTCCGAGTGGTCGTTGTGTCCATCTTGTATGGTCGCAGCTGGTGAGGTCCCCGAAGTCTTCGTATCTGAGCCAATGCACCAATAAAAGGTCACACGCAACTTAGACAGATCACATCAGGCCAAGATGGTTCCACAAGGAGAGGTTTATTAAGAGGGTGGGAGAGCAGGAGAGAGAGAAGAGAGGATAGAGGCCGGCCATGAGAGAGGGGGAAGGGAAGGGGGGAGGGGAGACGGCAACCTGCAGGTGTGCGGGGTCGAGAAGCAAGAGAGAGAGGAGGGGCCAAGCAGCCCCCTTCATAGTGGGCCGGGCTACCTGCCTGTTGCCAGGTGACTGTGGAGGTGGAGTTTAACAGATTACTAACATATTGTTATCAAAGAAGCTTCATGTACTGGGTTTGAGTTACATCCAATTGAATTGTTGCCCAAAGGGACCCCACAGGGATCCCCAAATAATCCAAGCTATTGCCAAGACTGTAGGTTGCTATCCACAAACTGACAGCAAGACCCCAAAGCTAAAGACAACATCAACACAACTCATGAAGATATCAAGCTAGTGCCTTCATTCCTATGTCCCAGCATCTTTAGTATGAGAAGATACTCTGCATGCTATAAAAGAGAGACATATACTACAACCCATTCACAAATGCTTTATCTACAATTGCGTGCTAGGTGCAAGTATGCTAGGGCAATGGTAGCACAAAACTTATGGGAGTAACCAACCAATCACTGGTCTGATTTGCAACCTTTACTAAGCCAGCTCAGTCAGTCAACAGAGTCTCAAGTGAGTGAGTAAGGATCAAAAAGAAAGACAACATTATAACATGACTCCAGCCAGTGCTGAGGCTGAAGCAGGTTTATTTTTTTCCCAATCAGCTTTTATACCATTTTAGGTACTTTCAGAAAATAGGGTCAGTCATCAAAGACAAAGTAATCAAACAGGATAATAAACAAAGAGATCAAACAAGGTAATAAACAAAGACCCCTGGTCACTATTTCTAGGAGTTTATCAGGATGACCAAGATAAAAGGAAAGTCATATATTCCTAGGCTGTGTTTACCTTGAGCCTTACATTAGTCCAAATGTAAATATTCTTATCTGAGTTTACTTCCTTTAGCCCAGCGACAACACCTCTTTCGAAACACCTAAAAGCAGCCCCAAAAGCTCTCCACAAGACCCACTCCTGGAGATGGAATTCAGGCTTGACACTGCTTCTGTAACCAAGATCCTGAGACTAGATAGTTTAGGGATCTAGGGTAAAACCAAATAATAAAAAAGGAAAAAAATGTAGTGATAAATTGATACCTAATGATATTATTCTTTTTTTTAAAATTTTTTATTGGATATTTTATTTACATTTCAGATGTTATCCCCTTACCCCATCTCTCCCCCGACCCCCACAGGAACCCCATATCACATCATCCCTCCTTCTGCTTCTATGAGGATGTACCCCCCCCCACCCCCTCAATCCCACCTCCCCACCCACGAATTCCCCCACACTCAGCTTTCAGCCTTTATGGGACCAAGGATCTCCTCTTCTACCTATGCCCAACAAGGCCATCCTCCCCTACATATACAGCTAGAGCCATGAGACCCTCCCTATGTGCTTCCAGGCTGGTGGTTTAGACCCTGGGAGCTCTGGTTTGTTGGTATTGTTGCTCTCCTCATTGGGCCGGGAACACTTTCAGCTCCTTCAGTCTTCTGTCTAACTCCTCCATTGGGAATCCCTTGATCAGTTCAATGGTTAGCTGTGAGCATCTGCCTCTGAATATGTCAGGCTCTGGCAGACCCTCAAAGAAGATAGCTATATCAGGCTCCTGTCAGCAAGCACTTCCTGGCATTCACATCAGAGTCTACCTTTGGTGACTGCATATGGGATGGATACCCAGGTAGGACAGTCTCCAGATGACCCCTCCTTCGGTTTCTGGCCCACACTTTGTTTCCATATTTGCTCCCTTGAGTGTTTTGTTACTCCTTCTAAGAAGGACCAAAGCACTCACACTTGGTCTTCCTTCATGGGCTTCATGTGGCCTGTGAGTTGAATCTTGGATATTGTGAGCTTTTGGACTAGTATCCAAATATCAGTGAGTGAATACCATGTGTGTTCTTTTGTGATTGGGTTACCTCACTCAGGATGATATTTTCTAGTTCCATCCATTTACCAAAGAGTTTCATGAAGTCATTGTTTTTAATAGCTGAGTAATACTCTATTGTGTAAATGTACCACATTATTGTATCCATTCCTCTGTTGAAGGACATCTGGGTTCTTTCCAGCTTCTGGCTATTAAAAATAAGTCTGCTATGACCATAGTAGACCATATATCCTTCTTATATGTTGGAGCATCTTCTGGGTATATGCCCAGGAATGGTATAGCTGGGTCCTCAGGTAATGCTATGTCAAATTTTATGAGGAACTGCCAGACTAATTTTCAGAGTGGTTGCACCAGCTTGCAATCCAACATGCAATGGGGGAGTGTTCTTCTTTCTCCACATCCTTGGCAGCATCTACTATCACCTGAGTTTTTGATCTTAGCCATTCTGTCTGATCTGAGGTGGAATCTCAGGGTTGTTTTGATTTGCATTTCTGTGATGACTAAGGATGCTGAACATTTCTTTAGGTGCTTCTTAGTCATTGGGGTTTCCTCAGTTTGGGAATTCTTTGTTTGGTTCTGTACTCCATTTTTAAAATAGGATTATTTGGTTGTCTGGAGTCTAATTTCTTGAGTTCTTTGTATATATTGGATATTAGTCCTCTATCAGATGAAGGATTGGTAAAGATCTTTCCCCAATCAGTTGGTTGCCATTTTGTCCTATAAACAGTGTTCTTTACATTACAGAAACATTGCAATTTTATGAGGTCCTGTTTGTCAATTCTTGATCTTAGAGCATAAGCCATTGGTGTTCTGTTCAGGAACTTTTCCCCTGTGCCCAAGTATTCGAGGCTGTTCCCCACCTTCTCTTCTATTAGATTCAGTGTATCTGGTTTTATGTAAAGGTCCTTTATCCTCTTGCACTTGAGCTTTGTACAAGGAGATAAGAATGGATCAGTTTGGATTCTTCTACATGTTGTCCTCCAGGTGAACCAGCACCATTTGTTGAAAATGCTGTCCTTTTTCCACTGGACAGTTTTAGCTCCTTTGTCAAAGATCAAGTGACCATAGGTGTGTGGTTTCATTTCTGGGTCTTCAATTCTAATCCATTGATCTTCCTGCCTGTCTCTGTACCAATACCATGCAGTTTTTATCACTATTGCTCTGTAGTACAGCTTGAGGTCAGAGATGGTGATTCCTCCAGAAGTTCTTTTATTGTTGAGAATAGTTTTTGCTATCCTGAGTTTTTTTGTTATTCTAAATGAATTTTAGAATTTCTCTTTCTAAATCTATGAAGAATTGAGTTTAGATTATAATGGGGATTGCATTGATTCTGTAGATTGCTTTCAGCAAGATGGCCATTTTTACTATATTAATCCTGCCAATCCATGAGCATGGGAGATCTTTCCATCTTCTGTGATCTTCGATTTCTTTCTTCAGAGACTTGAAGTTCTTGTTATACCGATCTCTTTCACTTGCTTGGTTAGATTCACACCAAGGTATTTTATATTATTTGTGACTATTGTTAAGGGTGTCATTTCCCTAACTTCTTTCTCAGCCAGCCTGTTTATCTTTTGAGTAGAGGAAGGCTACTGATTTGTTTGAGTTGATTTTATAACCAGCCACTTTGCTGACGCTTTTTTTTTTTTTTAAATCAGGGTTAGGAATCCTCTGGTGGAAGTTTTGGGGTCACTTAAGTATACTATTATATTATCTGCAAATAGTGATATTTTGACTTCTTCCTTTCCTATTTGTATCCCTTTGACTTCTTTTTGTTGTCTAATTGCCCTAGGACTTCCAGTATTTTATTGACTATGTAGGGAGAGAGTGGGCAGCCTTGCCTAGGCCATGTTTTTAGTCAAATTGCTTCAAGTTTCTCTCCATTTAGTTTGATGTTGACTACTGGCTCTCTGTATATTGCTTTTATTATGTTTAGGTATGGTGTCACGCGCACCCACCTCGCCAGCAAGGAAGACACGGCAACACACCAGGATTCTTCCGCAGCAAACGTTTATTCCAATGAAAAGGAGGGAAAAGGACCCCGGGCCCAGAAAAGGCACTGTTTATATACACTTGGAGCGGTGTGTTCACTTCTGATTGGCTGCTTACTCGTTACCCGCCAAAACGCCCCGGGATGGGCTGTGACTTAGTGCACTTTTACCATAGCACATGCACGGTTTACATGTTTACTTGGAGGAGCACCGGATGCCAGCGCCATCTTGTAATGGCGAATGCTGTCAGCACAAGCCACGGCTTTCCACAGTATGGTCCTTGAATTCCTGATCTTTCCAAGACTTTTACCATGAAGGGGTGTTGAATTTTGTCAAATGCTTTCTCAGCATCTAGTGAGATGATCTGTTGGGCTGTAGAAGGGCATCTTGAGTTGGCACGGGCCTGGAACCCTGAGACTACAGGTGTTTGGCCATACCTCCAGAACCCAGGGCCCTTATATGCCATCTCATCTTTGTTTTAACCTGTATCATCAGTCATGTAAAACACAGGTAGAGGGTGTGACTAACAAGCCTCTGCCTCGAGAGATTTACATATTAATAAGGCCGGGGGCGTAAATAATTAAGTTATTCCTCCCTAGTCCCTCCTCCTTCCCACAATCTATATAAACCAGCTCTCCCCAGGCTCTTGGGGGTGCACATCCACATCTAGATCCAACTTTCCCGGCATGGACAATGAAACTCATCTCTTGGACTCCATGTATCCTCTGTGCCCACTGCTGCCAACAAGCTTCCAGCCTCTGGAACCCCAGACCTTCTCATGTATGTGGGAACCAACCGGTGGGAAAGCCCTGGGACACCACCACCCGAGGTCCACACCGGCCCACAGGCTGCTGTTGCTGTGTGGCCCGGGCCACCCTGTGCGAGTTTTTTCCCACAATGATCCTGTTTTTTTTTTCTTTGAGTTTATTTATATAGTGGATTACATTGATGGATTTCCATATATTGAACCATCCCTGCATTCCTGGGATGAAGCCTACTTGATCATGATTGATGATTGTTTTGATGTGTTCTTGGATTCAGTGTGTGAAAAATTTATTGAGCATTTTTGCTTCGATATTCATAAGGGAGATTGGCCTGAAGTTTTCTTTCTTTGTTGTGTCTTTGTGTGGTTTAGGTATGAGCGTAATTGTGGCTTCATAGAATGAATTGGGTAGTGTTCCTTCTGTTTCTATTTTGTGGAATAGTTTGGAGATAATTGGTAATAGTTCTTCCTTGAAGGTCTGATAGAATTCTGCACCAAAACCATCTGGTTTTGGGCTTTTTTTGGTGGGGAGACTTTTAATGACTGCTGCTATTTCTTTAGGGGTGATGGGACTGTTTAGATGGTTTATATGCTCCTGATTTAACTTTGGTACCCGGTATCTGTCTAGAAAATTGTCCATTTCATCCAGAGTTTCCAGTTTTGTTGAGTATAAGCTTTTGTAGTAGGATCTGATTTCTTTTTAATTTCTTCAGTTTCTGTTGTTATGTCTCCCTTTTCAGTTCTAATTTTATTAATTTCAATACTGTCTCTGTGCTCTCTGGTTAGTCTGGCTAAGGGTTTATCTATCTTTTTGATTTTCTCAAAGAACCAGCTCCTGGTTTTGTTGATACTTTTTATAGTTCTTTTTAGTTCTACTTGGTTGATTTCAGCCCTGAGTTTGATTATTTCCTGCTGTCTACTCCTCTTGGGTTTATTTGCTTCTTTTTGTTCTAGAGCTTTCAGGTGTCTTTTCAAGTTGCTAGTGTATGCTCTCTACTGTTTCCTTTTGTAGACTCTTAGAGCTATGAGTTTTGCCCTTAGCACTTCTTTCATTGTGTTCCATAAGTTTTGTTATGTTGTGCCTTCATTTTCATTAAATTCTAAAAAGTCTTTAATTTCTTTCTTTATTTCTTCCTTGACCGAGTCATCATCAAGTAGAATGTTGTTCAGTTTCTACATGTATGTGGGCTTTCTGTTGTTTTTGTTATTATTGAAGACCAGCCTCAGTCTATGGTGATCTGATAGGATGCAAGGGATTATTTCAATATTTTTGTATCTGTTGAGGCCTGCTTTGTGACAAATTATATGGTCAATTTTGGAGAAGGTACCATGAGGTACTGAGAAAAACGTATATTCTTTTGTTTTAGGATGAAATGTTTTATAGATATCTGTTAAATTGATTTGGTTCATAAGTTCCATTAATTCCACTGTGTCTCTGTTTAGTTTCTGTTTCCATGATCTTTCCACTGATGACAGTGGGGTGTTAAAATCCCCCACTATTATATTGTGAGGTGCAATGTGTGCTTTGAGTTTTGTAAAGTTTCTTTTACGAATGTGGGTGCACTTGCATTTGGAGCATAGATGTTCAGAATTGAGAGTCCATCTTGGTAGATTTTCTCCTTTGATGAGTATAAAGTGTCCTTCCTTATCTTTTTTGATAACTTCTGGTTGAAAGACAATTTTATTCAATATAACAATGGTTACTGAAGCTTGTTTCTTGGGACCGTTTGCTTGGAAAACTTGTTTTCTAGCATTTTACTATGAGGTAGTGTCTGTCTTTGTCACTGAGGTGCGTTTCCTGCATGCAGCAAAATGCTGGGCCCTGTTTACATATTCAGTCTGTTAGTCTATGTCTTTTTATTTGGGGAATTGAGCCCATTGATGTTAAGAGATATTAAGGCAAAGTGATTGTTTCTTCCTATTATTTTTGTTATTAGAGGTATAATTATGTTTGTATAGCTATCTTCTTTCAGGTTTGTTGGAAGATTATTTTCTTGAGTTTTCTTGGTTGTAGTTTCCCTCCTTGTGTTGGAGTTTTTCATCTATTATCCTTTGTAAGACTGAATTTGTGGGAAGATATTGTGTAAATTTGTTTTTGTCATGGAATATCTTGGTTTCTCCATCTATAGTGATTGAGAGTTTTGCTGGATATATTAGTCTTGGCTGGCATTTGTGTTCTCTTAGGGTCTGTATGATATCTCTCCGTAATATTTTGGTTTTTATAGTCTCTGGTGAGAAGTCTGGTGTAATTCTTATAGGTCTGCCTTTATATGTTACTTGACCTTTTTCCCTTATGCTTTTAATATTTTTTCTTTGTTTTTTGCATTTGATGTTTTGATTATTATGTGACAGGAGGTATTTTTTTTCTTGTCTAGTCTATTTAGAGTTCTGTAGGCTTCTTGTTTGTTCATCGGCATCTCTTTCTTTAGGTTAGAGAAGTTTTCTTCTATCATTTTGTTGAAGATATTTACTGGCCGGTTAAGTTGGGAATCTTCATTCTCATCTATACCTATTATCCTTAGGTTTGGTCTTCTCACTATGTTCTGGATTTCCTGGATGTTTTGGGTTAGGAGCTTTTTGCATTTTGCATTCTCCTTGACATTTGTGTCAATGTTTCCCCATGGTATCTTCTGCACATGAGATTCTCTCTTTTATCTCTTGTATTCTGTTGGTGATGCTTGCATCTATGATTCCTGGTTTCTTTCCTAGGTTTTCTATCTCCAGGGTAATCTCCCTTTGTGATTTCTTTATTGTTTCTACTTCCATTTTTAGATCCTGGATGGTTTTGTTTAATTCCTTCACCTTTTGGTTGTGTTTTCTTGCAATTCTTTAAGGGATTTTTGTGTTTCCTCTTTAAGGGCTTATACCTGTTTACCTGTGCTCTCCTGTATTTCTTTAAGGGAGTTGTTTATGTCCTTCTTAAAGTCCTCAATCATCCTCACGAGAAGTGATTTTAAATCTTAATCCTGCTTTTTCAGTGTGATGGGATGTCCTGGACTTGCTATGGTAGGAGAACTGGGTTCTGATAATGCCAGGTGTCTTTGGTTTCTTTTGCTTATATTCTTGTGCTTGCCTTTCGCCATCTGGTTAACTCTAGTGCTACCTGTACTCACTGTCTCTGACTGGAGCCTATCTTTCTAGTTATCTTGCTTGTGTCAGAACTCCTCAGGGTTCAGATGTCTTTGTGATCCTGTGATCCTGAGCTCCTGGTTGGAAGAGCTCCTGGGACTCAGGCTTCCTCTGGGATCCTGAAATCCTGCTGCTTTGAGTGCAGTGGTTCCTCAGCTCCTCCAAGTGCAGTCATTCCTCTGCTGCTCTGAGTGCAGTGGTTCCTCAGCTGCTCCAAGTGCAGTGGTTCCTCTGCTGCTCTGAGTGCAGTGGTTCCTCAGCTGCTCTGAGTGCAGTGGTTCCTCAGCTGCTCTGAGTGCAGTGTTCTACCACTGCTCAGCTGCTCTAGGATGGTTCAGGGTAAGGTGTCTTCATGGGAGTAGGCATGATATTCTTCTATACTTATAGGTTAGTGCCTTGTTCAGCCAACATCAGAGACATTTGTTCTTCAGTAGCTTGGAACACTTACAGAGACCCACAGCCAGATGTTATGCAGAGATCGAGATCTTGAAACAGTGCTAAATGAGATGTCTCTATCAAAACCCTCCACTCAGAGCTCAAGGAATCCCAAGGAAGAGGAGGCAGAAAGAATGTAAGAGCCAGAGGGGATGCAGAACACCAAGAAAACAAGTCATTCTAAATCAACAGGAACAAAAGCTCTTATAGACTCACAGAGACTGAAACAGCAAGCACAGGGCCTGCATGAGTGTGTACCAGGTCCTTTGAATTTATAGTGCGGCATCTAGTTCATTGTTTTTTATGTGATTTCCAAGTGTTATAACGAGTGGATTCTATAAATTTATTCTATTCTAACAAAGTGATTCTCTTGAAATCTTCTTGTTTTGTTGTTTTTTCTTCTTCAACTGCAATGTAATATTTTTGTTTAATGTTATGTTTTATTTGTTATAGTTTACAGAAGAATGGATGAATGAATGAAACCTTATCACTAGTATAAAGATTAATAACTGAACTGTCATTTATTGTCCTGTCCAGCAGGGCATTAAACAGGGTCCAAGGAGATCACCTAAGAGACAATGGGGGGGGGGGGAATGGGCGAACACAAAGAAACACGGCTTGTCTATAGGCTGATTAAACTGTTATTTTTACTTTTTACACACGGGTTATATACACAAAAAGGCAGGATGTGAGGAAGGAGATATGAACCACACCAGGGCAGGTCTTATGTTTAGGAGTAGGTGGCCAACAAATAATGAACTCCTCAGTTTTTTTTTTTTTTTTTTTTTTGTGTGTGTGCCTTTCTTTGGTTACAGTTTAGCGCTTTTTTGTTATTGTTGTTGTTTCATTTTGGGTGTTGTATTTTGTTTTGAGGTTTTGTTGTATTGCACTTTTGCTTTGTTTTTTTTTTTTTTGAGAAAGGGGGTAGGGAGGAAGAGAGCATCTGCAAAGACTCAAGGGAGCTTAAGAATATGATCAAAATATATTTAAAATTTTAATTTATATTAAACAATAAAATGTAATAAAGATATTTAGAATTTAAAATTCTTTTAAATAATAAAATGATAATACAAGTAGGTTGTGGATAAGAACAAAGAGTTCTAACAATAAATTAAAATGGCTAAGAAATTATCTCAAAAAGTGTTCAATATCTTAAGCAAGTGGGGAAATTAACATTGGAACTATTTTGAGATTTTATGTTACCCCAATCAGAATTGCTAAGATAAAAACAAACAAACAAAACAAATTGACATGAAATGGTGTTAAGGATGCGGGGACAAAGAAAGCCTCATTGGTGAAAATGCAAATGAGTCCAGCCACTCTGAAAAATCAGTGTGGGGAACTGTCAAAAGCTAAACTATATGTTTCCCACAGCACCCTAACATATCAGTGCTGAGTATGTGTGCTAAGGACTAGATGTCTTACTCTACAGATTCTCAATCAGTCTTGTTCATTGTTATTCTATTCACAATAGATAGGAAGTGGAAAAAAACCAAATTGTCTTCCAGCTGATAAATAGAAATAATAGATAAGTAGAAAATCTGGTACCTACATATACACACATGTGCATACAAAATAGAAATGGATAGAAGTGGAAAATTATACAAATAAAATATTGTAGACCCAGAAACACAAAGGCAACATTCTCTCTGCTTTGTGAATCCTAGATCTGAATCTTCAAATGTGATTATACACCCTGGGGTAGCCATAAAATCCAGGAGAGTGAAAAAGGGACTGTGGTGTGGAGGAGGTTCAGGGAAAGGAGGTCTAGAGGGGAGAATATTGGGATATGGATTCTGTGAAGGTGGACATGGATTTATGTGTGTAGGATACTTAACTTGGGAAGGAGGAAGTAGGACAACACGAGATGGAGGGACAAAGAATAAATAACACTAAGAGTGTTTGAAAAGTCATAGGGAACCATATTATTTAGTATTTATGTAAAATTGCATTATATACACACACATATGAGCTACATTAAATAGCCTCATCAGATTGTGTTTTAAAATGTGTATACACACATATATGTAACCATAATAAATAAAGAATAAGAATAAAAGTTGGAAGGAGTTGACAAAAATACTTGAAGAGTTGGAGAGAGGACAGGGAGGATGAACTGATATAAATATGGTACTTATAAAATTCACAAAACATCTAAAAGTTACTTCAAAGATGATCTTTTACCATAAGTTCTTCCTTAACTGTAAAATATAAAAATACTTCTCCTCTGAGGGGGTAAAGAACTCTTTTTCCTTTAGAGCTATTAGCCACAGTAAACCCTTCTGTCTATAATTTGGTCATTGTGGTGATTTGAATAGGTTCATAGGTTCATATGTTTGTGCACTTGGTCTCTAGTTAGTGGAACTTTGGGAAAAGATTAGGTAGTGTTATCTTATTGGACAAAGCATGTTACTGAGGCAGGCTTTGAGGTTTCAAAATCTCACCCCCATCCTCAATTAGCTCTCTCTGCCTTGTGGTTGCATCTGAAGATAGGGGGTCTTAGCTACTGCTCCAGCTCCATGCCTGTTTTCCAGGTGCCATGGTCCCTGCTATGATAATCATAGACTCTACTCCTGATATTTTAATCCTCAAATAACCTCTTCCTTATATAAGTTGTGTTAGTCATGCTGTTATATTACAATAATAGAAAAGCAACTAAGAAAGAAATTGGTACCAGGAAGTGGGCTGTTGTGACAGAGCTGACCATGTGGGGCCTTTTTGGAGGAATGTGGAAGACTTTGGGACTTTGTACAAGAATGCTGATCAACACTATAAGTGGAGTATAGTGGTCCATCCTAATAGGAGCCTGGAAGACAGTTGTACTGAGAGCAATGTGCACTAAGGGATAATGACAACGTGGAATAGAGTATTTCCATAGCTGTGGCCTGTGTAGATTAAACTAGCCCCCATAAAACAACTACATTTCTTGCAATTTTGAGAATTTCTTTGATGTCTTTGGTATATCTTCATGGCTAGCACACAGGATCTATCATTTCCTTCCTGATGTTCTGTGAGGGGTTCTCATGTTTTCTGATTCCTGTTAAGAAAACCACATCCAGCAGAAGTTGTGGACACCAAATAAACCCATCAGAGCTCTTGGCAGGGTTCTTGCATGCTGAATTCCTCTGATACTTGCTCTATAGATATTGATATCTGTCTACCTGTCTCTGGGCATACCAGGAGCGTAAAAGGCACAAAAACCTAAAGTATCTGGGACCACATTCTTTTAACTACAAGTCTTTTTTTTTAAAGATTTATTTATTTTTTTATGAATATGAGTACAGTATTGTTCTCTTCAGACACACCAGAAGAGGGCAATGAATCCCATTACAGATGGTTGTTAGCCACCATGTGGTTGCTGGGAATTGAACTCAGGACCTCTGGAAGAACAGTCGGTGCTCTTAACCACTGAGCCATTTCTCCAGGCCTTAACTACAAGTCTTTAATGCAAAGCTTCCCAATGTTCTCAGTCTTCCACAGGCAAGTGAAACAAATCTTCCCAATTTTGCTCACAGGACCAATTCTAATACCTTGCAGAGAAGTCTTTGGAGACTTGACCAAATACTTATGCAGTGGCTCTCAGATCACCTTTCCTCCTAGTGAGATGATGTCTCACCTATGCCTTCTTCATATTCAGCTTTTAACTGGTACAGTTGTTCTGATCCTCAATCAAGCATCTTCTCATAAACCTCCAGAACCTCTCCAACTGTCTATTTTTCTTTCTTTGTTAGAGATGACTTTTATTTCTTGATGGGGAGCATAAGTCCATTTTCGTATCTTTCTACTTTGAAGTTATCAAAGTTTCCATTTATTGGATGTTTATCTTCTTTCCTTATTAAAAGGACAAAGTTTTTACTACACCTGAAAATTCAGTCTTGGGAGTTTGGTGGTTAGTGTATGACTACACTAAAGGAACAAAAGGCACCTTTTCAATTAAAGTTCAGAGTGGGATAACTTCAGACACACAAAGGGAGAAAAAAGACACTTAAGGAGTCATGGTGAGTTCAAAAGGAAAGTGTTGAGGTGGAAGCACAAAGCATCATGGGAAGTGCTATTCAAGCTCCTGTGTCAAAAAGACTGGTCAACAACAGTTCCAAGTCAGCCTCATCACCAGGGAATCTCTCTGATAAAATTATTTCTCCCCAGAGAGAATTTCCCTGAACTGAATAGATGCTTTACTTCTGAATAGGATTCATGAAAAGCAGGGGATGGCAGTGGCAAGAATAAGAAGCCATATTTACTGACTGAACAGAAATGTGGGACTGGCATGACACTGTTTATTTAGACTTCACCCTTTAAAAGAATAGACAGTTATGCTTGCTTTATGTCATGAAACTGTCAGTATTTTAGCGCACACACACCACTCTCTCTCTCTCCCTCTCTCTCTGTCTTCCTATCTATGTATCTATGTATGTATCTATGTATGTATCTATGTATCTATCTATCTATCTATCTATCTATCTATCTGGTCAAGAATACTCTAATGTATTAAAATAGTTGTACATAATGTTTATATTACTCTCATTTTAAAGTTAATTTTGCCAAATGTCATGGCAAATCCTGCTATTGATTATACTTTTCTGAAATGTGGTAATTCAACATCAGTTAAAATTTTGTATCACAAATTGTTTTTCTTTCTTTTAAAGTATCTTTATATTGCCTTACTTTTAAAAGAAATACCGAGTTGTTTTTTAAAAAACAAACAAACAAACAAACAAACAAGCAAGCAAATTGTGTGTTCTGTACATAGGAAATGGTTCATATCAGGTAAAAGTTATGTAGAGTCAGGAAAAGAGGATGTTCATATGCATTGTAGGAGGCCATTATTTACTGAGAAATCTGTGTTCCTAAATACCATGGACATGTCATTAGTGTAATGAAATAATAATGAGATTTTTTGTGAGTACATGTTGGTTACCATAGCAGCAAATCATGATATTATATGTATATGTAATGGATATTTTGACAGCATTTTAATAATTAATAAAAAATTTATATATTTGACCATAATTGCTAATATATAATTTAAAAATCAAACAAAACAAAATTACTTAGAAAAACAGTAATGGTAGTTAGTAGTTATGAGCAGAATAAAGAAACCTCATATTTATGTCATATATTACATTTCTCTATGATATACATACAAAGAACTTTTACCACAAAATTCAACTCAACAGTTGCAAGTGGTTTGCTCAGATATCTGGATTTAGAGGTTGTCCAGAGTAAGAGATGGCAAGAGAAAACAGAATATATGATCCTTAGTCATTGGGGGAATTTTCAGGAGTCAGAAATTTCCAGGGAATCCTGGGTCCTGCTACTCAGAATCTGTCATAGGAACTTCATAGAATATGGGTAAGAAGAAAGTGCTTCACTAGCTGGTTGTAGGAAAAGATAGGGAGCTATAGAGTCAGAGGGCATAAAGAAGGAGGTAGATCTAGGATGGTCTTCACCTACTGCTGCTTGGGTTTCCTGTTCTATTTTATTATCTTTCAGGTGAGTGGTGATTGTGGCATTATTCCAAGATCACAGATGATATATTGTCCTTTGTAAATGCTTTCAAATGCATGCCATATCTGGAACATTCTGCTCTGTCTCCAGATATTTCCTAGATCAAGTGGTTAAAATTTATAGATTTATTTGAGAATTGTGAATTATCTCTAAAAAAAGCTCACATTCTCATATTCACATTATATTTGATTTCACAACTCCCTGAAGTCATTTCTAGTTCTTAAGAATAAGTATTGGATTGAGTTTCAGTTATCATTTGGTTTTTCAGATGCTTGTTTCTCAAAATTTCTCCTTTTCCAGGTGTGATAATAAGAACTTAGATTTTAAGTGGGCTGGGTAGACCAGATGGTCACAGAAAGAAAAAGAAATGGTCAAATTGACACACTGGTTTGGTGTTATAACTTTAGTGTCAAGAGGACTGGATGTTCCTCCAGAGGTACTGGGTTCAATTCCCAGCATCCTCATGGTGGCTCATGACTATCTATAAAGGCATCTGATACATGCAGCAGAACACTCATATGTATGGTATATACCACGCATGCTTTGTGACTCCACATACATATACATGGAACTTCAGACTGCTAAAGCTTGTTTCCCAAAATGGTATTATTGGGATATGTTGTGGACTTTAAGAGGTAGGACTTCTGGAGGTACATAGGTCATTGGAAGTGTGCCCTTTAGAGGGACTGTGGTGATCCAAGTCTCCATACTCACTCCACCACCCATACTTAGTAAAAGGAGGAGCCTGGCACCTATTTCCATGTGTTTTCAGGCGATGCAGTTCAAAGGCTGCACTCACAAAACCTATATTGTATATACCACTTAGACTCTGAGTGTCCAAAATTGAACTACACAAAACTTTCTATAGAATTATTTGCCTCTTGTAGTTTGTTTTAATAATAAAACAATAACAAATATATTTACATTAGAATTTGAATCTATTGCAGTAGGAGATGGCTGTTTTTGCTTGATTAAGGCTTTAGATGTGATGTGTAATGAAAGACATGGCTAAATTGCCTTCAGTTTATTTAATTTTTGAACACATTAGAATAAAAAGGAAGTTCTGGATCCTGACTTTGTAGGTCAACACAAACATGAGAGAAAAATCTTAGGCCAGCTATAGGATTATAGTTTATGTATTTACTAGCTTTAACTTGCTTGAGATGCTTAACTATCATTCCCTCCAGGGTCGTTGGAGTGGGCTAGTTTTGTTATAGACCCCAGTGAACAGTTTTGCTCAATGTGGTCCATTCCTGTTACAGATTGATCTCTTATGAGCCCCAATGAATTCTGGTGAAAATAGTAAAGTATATCCAACAGAGTAACTCTAGTGCCAATGGGTTCTACTCTTTTCTGACTCATTTTTAAATAAAGTCAAAAATTTTATAAGATATCCATATACCAGAATTCAAAAAATAATGTTTATTGGTTAGTTAGAAAAGACCTCTAATCCTGTTTAGATTTCAAAATTCCCTCCAAAGTGTTTATATTATTTACAAAACGCTTTTTCATTATTATAAAACTCTTTCCCTCTCTCTTCATTTCCTCACTTCCTCTCTTCTTCTCTCTCTCTCTCTCTCTCTCTCTCTCTCTCTCTCTCTCTCTCTCTCTCCTCCTTTCTTCCATCTCTCTTTCCACCCTCCTGTTATGTTAGAAATTAAGGGTTTTCTTTTTTGAAGTCCCACCTCTGAATTCAAATCCCCACAAAGTCTCATCTGAAAGCTGATTCTGCCCAAGACTTGGGGATGAAATTTTCAGGATTTTGTCTGTTTTTTGTTTTTTTTTTGTTTTTTTTGTTTTTTTGCTGTTTTTCTTGTTCCCTGCAGTTGATAGACTGTGTTTCATGGAATCATACTGGATGAATTCTTACAGTTTTACGGCTAATCACCTCATTTTACTGCTGAAAAAATAAGGCTCATTGTAGTTAAACAATCTGTTTAACTTCATTAAATGTTAGTCCAGTCACAAATTTATGTTTCTTATTACAAGTTAGTTACCTTGTTCTGGGATTCACTTTTTCAGTTGCCTTTCGGCTTTCCTCTTCTAGTCACCTTCCTCTGATGGTGACAATGGCCTTTTGCTTTTTTCTTACATAAACATATCAAAATCTGGCTTTCCTTTAAGATATGTCTTCTCCATTATTATGAACTAAGTTGTCAATTTTTTTCCATCCAATATCTGCACTACTAAGATGTTCCCTGATGGTTTAAATTTATAATTTTGGAATTCTCATTGTATTTTTTATACTCATGCAAGTATGGATATTAAAAGAATGGAAAGTTTCACAAGGTAAATAAAAAGGATTTTGACACTGATTGGGTGAGCAATAAGCCCCATAGAACTTTCCAGCCTTCATAATTACTTTGTAAAAATCCATATGCAGGTCATGTGAGTAATTATGTCATGTCTGTGAGGTTAATTAAGTGTTATATGCCTAAAGTCAGAGTCATTCAGACACACACACACACACACACACACACACACACACGGACACATACACTCACAGTTTCCATGGGCAGGCTGCCAAAACCAGCAGGCCCCAGTGACATGCATGGCTCTTTCCTTTGGAAAATATGTTTCAGTCAGTCATGAAAATTTAAACCGCAGAAACCACTTTGCTTCTAAGGGAATGAGTTTTGAGAAGCCCTGTTTTGAAACAAAGCCACAATTTTCCATCTCACAGTAAAACTCCCCCAAATTGTTTTAATTGTAAGGAATATTGAGGACAGCTTGAGCAAAGAAAACTTAAAAGAAGGTTAAAAATGCCATTTAATCAAAGGTTTACAGAGCTGGTGTATAAAGTGGACATTTCTTATTTCTTAGTTTTCCAGTTCCTTTGCAGAGTTCTTCAACACTCCACGTAGGCTATCCAGCTGAAAGTTCACTAAGAAGTTTCCTCCTACAACTTAATGAACTCCACTAAATGTCAAACTGCTTTAGAAAACACTGGATAGCAAGCTCAAGCAAACTGATTTTAATTACTCTTGAGCATGTTTTTTTTTTTCTGACATGTGAATGTGAAAGCTTTGGCATATTTACATGAATAAAAGAGAAGTTAGAGAGCAGAGAGTTGGGAAACATGGACCCATCTGGCCATTTCTCTAGTCTATTGAGTAGTGCTGAGAGCAGACCATGGCCTCTCCATCACAATAAACATAAGAAAGGCAGAGTATCAGAAGCAGAACTTACTGACCTGGAACTATTTCAGGGTATGGCTTTTTTCTACAAGCATTATATATTTTGAAAGATGAAGAAGTTCCAGTTTCCTTAGCTCCCGGAGCTAAGGCTGTTCCACAGCCCTCTGCACCCTAATCCCACCAGGAGAGAGTTCGTCTCCCCAGAAGTTTTGGCACAGCTAGATCACAGGATCAGAGGCCCACAGGAGGGACAAGCTCCAGTAAGAGACAACAAGACCAGCTAACACCAGAGATAACTAGATGGTGAGAGGCAAGCACAAGACCATAAGCAAGAGGGATCAAGGCTACTTGGCATCCCAACAGAGCAAAACCTGGATACACCAACTCACCAGAAAATCAAGACTCTGGTTTAAAATCACATCTCATGATGATAGAAGAACATAAATAACTTGCTTAAGGAAATATAGGAGATCATAGGAAAATAGGTAGAAGCCCTTAAACAGGAAGCGCAAAACTTCTAAGAAAATTACAAACAAACACAACCAAACACGTGAAGGAATTGAGCAAAATCATCCAGGATCTAAAGATGGAAATAGAAACAATCAAGAAATCACAAACACAGAGAGAGACAGAAAACTTCGAAAAGAGATCAGGAGTTATAGATGCAAGCAACACTAACAGAATACAAAAGAAAGAAGAGAGAATCTCAGGGGCAGAAGATACCATAGAAAATATTGACACAACAGTCAAAGAAAATACAAAATGCACAAAGCTCCTAACCCAAAACATCCAGGAAATCTAGGATACAATGAGAAGATCAAATCTAAGAATAATAGTTATAGATGAGAGTTAATATTCCCAACTTAAAGAGCCAGTAAATATCTTCAACAAAATGATAGAAGAAAACTTCTCTAACCTAAAGAAACAGATGCCTATGAACATACAAGAAGCCTTCAGAACTCCAAATAGACTGGGCCAGAAAATAAATTTCTCCCATCACATAATAATCAGAACATCAAATGCATAAAACACAGAAAAAATATTCAAAGTAGTAAGGGGAAAAGGCAGGCTTATCAGAATTACACCAGACTTCTCACCAGAGCCACTAGAGGTCAAAATATCCTGAGCAGATGTCAGACAGACCTGAAGAGAACACAAATGCCAGCCCAGACTACTATATTCAGCAAAACTCTCAATTACCATAGATGGAGAAACCAAGATATTCTATGACAAAAAACAAATTTACACAATATCTTTCCACAAATACAGCCCTACAAGGGATGATAGATGAAAAACTCCAACACAAGGAAGGAAACTACAACCTAGAAAAAGCAAGAAAGTAATCTTTTCAACAAACCCAAAAGAATATAGCCACACAAACATAATTCCATCTCTAACAACAAAAATAACAGGAAGCAACAATCACTTTTCCTTAATATCTCTTAACATCAATGAACTCAATTCCTCAATAAAAAGACATAAACTAACAAACTGGATATGAAAACAGGACCCAGCAATTTGCTGCGTACAGGAAATCCACCTCAATGACAAAGACAGACACTACCTCAGAGTAAAAGGCTGGAAAACAATTTTCCAATCAAATGGTCCCAGGAAACAAGGTGGAACAGCCATTCTAATAATGAATAAAATTGACTTTCTACCAAAAGTTATCAAAAAACATAAGGAAGGACACTTCATATTTATAATAGTGAGATGTTAGAAAGAATCCTGATGTCCTTCAACAGAGGAATGGATACAGAAAATGTGGTACATTTACACAATGGAGTACTACACAGCTATCTTCAGGGTTGTCTCCCTTTGTGATTTCTTTATTGGTTTTGTTTCCATTTTTAGATCCTGGATGATTTTGTTCAATCCTTCACCTGTTTGGTTCATGAAATTTGCAGTCAAATGGATGGAACTTGAAAATATCATCCTGAGTGATTTAACCCAGTCACAAAATAACACACATAGTATGTACTAACTGGTAGGTGGATATTAGCCCAACAGCTCGGAATACCCAAGATACAATTTACAGACCATGTGAAACTCAAGAAGAAGGAAGACCAAAGTGTGGATACTTCAGTCCTTTTTAGTAGGGGGAACAAAATACTCAAGGGAGGAAATATGGAGACAAAGTGTGAAGCTGAGACTGAAGTAAAGGATTATCTTGTAAAGTAAAGGAAATAAAGGACTGAAGAGGTTGGTTTCTCCATCTACGGTAATTGAGAGTTTTGCTGGATATGGTAGTCTGGGCTGGCACTTGTGTTCTCTTCGGGTCTGTATGACATCTGCCTAGGATCTTCTGGTTTTCATCGTCTCTGGTGAGATGTCTGGTGTAATTCTGATAGGTCTGCCTTTATATGTTATTTGACCTTTTTCCTTTACTGTTTTTAATATTCCTGTTTTGTTTTGTGCATTTAATGTTTTGACTATTATATGACAGGATGAATTTCCTTTCTGGTTCCGTCTATTTGGAGTTCTGTGGCAGGAATTTCCTGCCCAGTGTATTTGCAGCAGAGCTCAGTCATTGGTCATGGAAGATGTAGGCGGAGCTAGGAGTTGAGAGGAGAGAAAAACGCAACGAGAGAAGAAGAGAAGAGATGAGATGGTGGCAGACGTATTGTCTCTAGCAAGTATCTATTCATATCAAGATTAGATAATTTAGGATAACAATTCCAACTTCGTGGGCATCTTGTGTATTGAGTATTTGCTGATATATAAATCCATTGGTTAACCTTAAACATTAAGAGTAACATTAGCATTTCTACTGGGTACTTGAAATTGTTATATCTACTGCATGGGGGTAGCGGATATTCCCTGGATTTTGGGGGCTGGAGACCATGGAGCTGACTGGCTGATGCAACAGCTATGCCAACATCTTGTGGAGCCACACCACTGGTGCCTGTGCCACCTTTAGTGCTGGAACTTAGAGCGGGAACTTGGCAGTCAGGCCATTCTAATATCTCCCGCAACAGAGTTCTGTAGGCTTCTTGTATGTTTATGGTTATCTCTTTCTTTAGGTTAGGGACATTTCCTTCTATCATTTTGTTGAAGATATTTACTGGCCCTTTAAGTTGGGAATCTTCACTCTCATCTATACCTATTATCATTAGTTTGGTCTTCTCATTGTGTCCTGGATTTCCTGGATGTTTTGGGTTAAGAGCTTTTTACATTTGGCATTTTCTTTGACTGCTATGCCAACATTTTCCATGGTATCTTCTGCCCCTGAGATTCTCTCTTTTTTCTTCTGTATTCTGTTAGTGATGCTTGCATCTATGACTCCTGATCTCTTTTCTAGCTTTTCTGTATTCAGGGTTGTGTGTGTTTGTAATTTCTTTATTGTTTCTATTTCTATTTTTAGATCCTGAATGATTTTATTCAATTTCTTCACCTGTTTGGTTGTGTTTTCTTGTAATATTTTAAAGACTTTTTGTGTTTCCTCTTTAAGGGCTTCTACCTGTTTACCTGTGATCTTCTGTATTTCTTTAAGGGGGTTATTTATGTCCTTAAAGTCCTGTAAGTTATTTTAAATCAGAGTCTTCATTTTCTGGTGTGTTGGTGTATCCAGGATTTGCTGTGGTGAGGGAACTGGGTTCTGATGATGCCCAGTAGTCTTAGTTTCTGTTTCTTACATTCCTGCCTTGCTTCCCATCATCTGGTTATCTCTGTTGTTAGCTGGACTTACTGTCTCTGACTGTGGCTTTTTCCTCCTGCAAGACTGTGTGTCAGTACTCCTGGGAGACTAGTTCTCTCTGGTAGGAATTTGGGTATGGAGAGCTGTGGCACAGGGTCAGCTCCAGGCACACATGGAAATCAGAAGGATCTTGTCCTAGACTGCTTCTTGGTTCCTGTGTCCTGAGGGTTTCATGCAGGTCCATTGAAGCAGAAGTGGTGATCTTATCTATGCACTCCTGAGAGACTAGCTCTCTCCTGGTGGGACCCAGGTATGGAGAGCTGTGGCATAGGGTCAGCTCCAGGTGTTGATGGAAATTGGAAGGATCCTGTCCCAGCCTGATACACATATTTTTCTCTCTCTATCTCTCTCTCTTTTGTGATTTATTTATTTTTATTTATTTATTTTTTAAATCAAATCATAATTTTTACTTATTCACACAGGGGTTATAAACACAAATGCAGGACATGGGGAAGGGGATGACACAGGAGTGTGGGTGTTCAGGAGGAGTACAGACATCTTTCAGAACAGGGTATTGGCTGGGTGAAGGTTCAGGGGACAGGTCACTATGATTCATTTGTCCTTATCTAAATTGGTACTATCCACCAAGGCTACCTACTTACAAGCTCTATGACTACTCAGGCTTGTAAATTTCCACAAAAGCTGCCTGTTTACAATAGCTTATAACCATCTGTTTCTGTTTTTCCACAGAGACCCAAGACATTGTGTTGGAATGCATGTGTGACAGGCCTACTGCTGATTTTATGCCTATGGCTGATTTTAGGCCTTCAGTGTATAAGCAGGGCTGCCCCTGACATCTCCTCCCTTCTCTAAGTATGGAAGGGCTGTGGCAATTCTAATCTTGCGAAGGTGGGGATAGAGGCCTGACCTCCAGTAATTGAAGGGGATCTTGTAATGGCTCCAGTCTCCCCCCCAAACCCCCGTTGTTGTCCAGTGAGGCATGAGGGCCATACCAATCCCGATGTCTTTTTCCTGGAGAGGGTATACTTTCAACATCAACCCCTATGCAGTCAGGCTTGTCCCTTAGGGAACCCAGAAAGATATTTTTAACTTTTGTTTATATTCCCTTGCAGTGCTTAGCCTCGCAGCCTAAGCAAGAATTCAGATTGCCAGTCAGAGGGGGTTCTGGGTGGCCCCTCTCTGCTTGGTCTAGGGGTGGAAGTCCCCTCTTTTAGGTTGGGTGGAGATGGGTTTTGGGAACACCCTGGATAGAGTAATAACCTCATCTTGAGTCTCGTGGTCCTCCATAGCTATCTTATGATAATGGCCTGATACACATTCTTTTGTATACAGACTAAACTTGATTGGCAGGTTGAAAGGTAACATGTATTTATATCTGGATAAATAATTATACAGGTGTAAAACCACTAATAGTGGAAAATATAGGAACAGAATAGGAAATACATAAGAATGATATAGATGTGATTTCATTTTCATCATAATTTTTTGGCTACCATTTATTTTAGTGGTAAACTAATTATATTTGACTTTTAATATCTCATATATTTATGATTTTTATTAATTTGAACAAACCATTCTAAAAATGATGAATCATGAAGACATTGTAAAGGTTTGCCTAATTATAATACACTACTTATTAAATAGAAGTAATGTTGAATTTAAAATTTTCCAAATAAATTCTGCAATAAAACATATTTGTCACAGGGCAGTGGTGGCACAGGTCTTTAATCCCAGCACTTGGGAGGTAGAGGCAGGTGGATTTCTGAGTCTGAGGCCAGTCTGGACTGAGTGAGTTCCAGGATAGCCAGGACTACACAGAGAAACCCTGTCTCGAAAAACAACAACAAAAAAAAAATTTTAGATTCTAGAATTTATGTTATAGTACAAAAAGACATTTTAAGTTTCTAGTTGATTATACAAAAGTGAATAGCTTTGTAGATTGTGGAATCATATCCCATTTAATGAACAATTGTAACTGTCATGACAACTGAGAAGCAATAGAACATTTTATATATTCATAAAAGGAGCTACGCTGAAAAGAACATTCTTCATGACAAAGGCATATCTGATGTTGGCCTTCAATGAACTAATACAATGATTTCCTAACATTTATTTCTCTCACTGATTAGATCTGGAGGAACATGACACAACAGTAGTTCATACTTGTATCAATAAGACTGTTAAAATTTTAACTAAAATAGCTAATTTTCAACAACCAATGATATTCAACAATGAAGTTAGATATGATATTATATCTGATGAAGTCTGGAGATTTAGTTAGATTCACTTTTAAATTGTCTACCTATTCATATCTCAGGTTCAAAACCCAGTAGATACAGACAAGATAACAACTTATAAAATTTTATTTGGAACCACTATTGACTGGTATGTCATTTAGTAGGCCTGCCACATCTACTTATAGTGACAGATTTTAATTAAAATTACAAATATACACTGAAAATATAACCATATATTAAGAGCACTGCTCAGACCACTGTTGAGAAATGAGTGAAAGCTATTTCATTGAGTAAAGTTCTTGACAGGCAAACAATGAGATCTAGAATATGGATTCCCAGAGTCCATAAAAAAACCAGGCACAGTGGCACATAACTGGAAAAAGGTAGCAGAGACAGATGGATCCCTGGAGCTTGCTGGCCAGCCAGTCTAGCCAAATGGGTGAGATCAGGTTCACTGAGAGACCTTGTCTTTAAAAAGGTGGAGAGCAATTAAGGAAGACATTACTGACCTTTGTCCTCAATATGTGCACACACACACACATGCATACATATTTACTCATAAGTTCATGCACATGCATGGAAGCATGCACGCTCATGTGGGCACACACATCCCCCTCAAATATACATAGAGAAAGAGGGAGATAAATAAACGTAAGCATTGTTCCAATTCAGTACTCTAATAAATAAAATAAGTCACACTTACATTGTAGAGATAAAACCATTGCAATATGCTCTTCAGAATCCAGAGGCAATATACAGAAAACTTAAGACCTTCTCCATATTGCTTGATACACTGTGTTAAAATTTAAGTTTTGACTATATGACTTACCTCTCTGCCTGCATTGTGAATATATGTGCATATGTGTAATTGTTTGAACCCAGTAATAAGCATAAATTGCCATCCATGTAGGACACTACTTTTTAGATATTAGCTTGGAAAGCAAGATAAATTTTGTTTTAGAAACTTATTCTCAGGATTTCAGAACTTGCTCTGGAAATAAACTCAGAGCAGATGGTGCAGTTTTCTTGAACCACAATTAGAGTAAGATCAAATTTATTGCAGGTTTTGAATGCCCTTGTTTCAGCCTTGGTCAATAGTTTCTGTTGCTTTGTCATTTTTAGATCTTTCCACATGCCTGTGGGCTTTACTTGTGTCAGATCCTAGTCTTCCACATGAGTACACAAATTCTGCAGAAAAGCAATAAATTTTGGAATTTTTCGTCAACTTGTGTGTCTTATCATGGGTCGTATCTGGGCCACACCATGGGTTCAGATATCTTCTCTTTCACAAAGATATAGATGTATATATTAAATTATATTGAATATATTAACAGATTATATTATATAAATTTATAAATATATTAGCAGTTTAAAATTTTAGTTTATGCAAAATAGAGGTCCTAATGCTATGAGAATAGTTTCAAGGTGCCATTCCACTCAAATGAAGTAGCTTAAATGGATTCAACTAATGCTGATCTGTGTGTTAAGATCTTGAGTTGAACAATGAGGCAATATGGTTTAGATATATGTGCTCTACAGGGATATATTGCATTATTTCTGCTCATATCACTTCTATCAAGAAAATGAACCTGCAGCATTGATTAAGAACAAACTAAGTTACAAGGTTATAATTTGATTATAACACTAAGAGATAGATTTATTAGAGTAACAATATTGAGAGTGTAAATAGAATCAGACCATAGAAAATCCATTATTGTAATATTTCTCCAACTACAGAGATTGAATACCTCTTGGCTTGAGGGGAATGAATGGTGGGGGTCAGCAGAACACATTTGAGAGCAATTGTATTACATTTAAAATAGCTGTATCAATGGTGATTTTAATTGTGATTTAGCACATACAACATAAGAACAGAAACATACTGTTACTAACTTAAGGAGTTGCAAGGAAATCTAAACTATGTTACATTAGCTTATGATTGACAAAATATAGTTGAGGGCCTCAGTCTTACAGAAAGTTTCCAAATATCATTAGACATTAATCTACAGACCCCCCAAAACACAGCTTAAAAATATTGCTCTAAGTGAGATTGGTCTGAAGTTCTCTTTCTTTGTTGGGTCTTTGTGTGGCTTAGGTATCAGAGTTCACATCTAGTAGATAGACAGGGACTCAAACGGAAAGCCAGACTTACTAACCTACAGTCAAAATTCCTGACCCAGAATTGTTCTTGTCTAAAAAAGCTGCAAAGACAAAAATGGAGAAGAGACTGAAGGTCCAATGACTGGCCCAACTTGGGATCCACCTCATGGGGGGTGCACCAAGACCTGACACTATTATTGATGCTATGATATGCTTACAAAAGGGAGCCTGGTACGGTTGTCCTCTGAGAGGCCTTACCAGCAGCTGACTGAGACAGGCGTAGATACTTAGAGTCAACCATTGGACTGAAGTCAGGGACCCTTAAGGTTAAATTAGGGGAAGGATTGAAGAAGCTGAAAGGGAGAGAGACCCCATAGGAAGACCAGTAGTCTCAATTAACCCAGACCCCAGGGAGCTACCAGAGACTTATCCACCAACCAGAAGCATGCACGGGCTGGTCTGGAGCTCTGGGTACATATGTAGCAGAGGTCTACCTGCTCTGGCTTCAGTGGGAGAAGATGTGCTTAATCTTCAAGAGCCTTGATGATCCAGGGAAGGGGGAGGCCTGGTGGGAGGTGGGCAGAGTACCTTCTTGGAGGCAAGGGGGAGGAGGAATGGGATGAGGAACTGAGGGAGGGAGCTAGGGGGGGCATGGACTAGAATAATGTTAATAAAATAATTTAAATTTTTTAAAAAGGAAAAAATACTGCTCTAGAATTACTTTGAAACCATATTCTTTGGGTTGTTCTTTTTTTCCAATTCCTCTCTCATGGGACTACTGTATTGAGAAGGCTAGTTCTTCTTCTAAGGAAATGGGATTTGTTTTTGTTTTTTGTTTTTCTTTTATAGAAAATGGTTTGTTATTCTTAATTAACATACTCAATTATGGTTTCCCCTCCCTCTCCTCCCAGCTCCTGCTCCCTTCTCTCCATCCAGATTCACTTGCTTCTGTAAATCAACAAGATCAAAGCTTATGTGAACTCACAAAGATTGACGCAGCATGCACAGGGCCTGCATGGGTCTGCATCAGGTTCTTTGTGTAAATATTATGGCTTATTGTTTAGTGTTTTTAATAAAAGTCCTGAGTGTGTGAAGAAGCAGGTCTTCATTTCTTGTGTCTTCTCTTGGGCTTTTTGTCTTCTGTTTGTTTATTTCATTCAATTCCAATCTGCTAGTTTTTATTTTGTATTATTTTATTATTATCCCTTAGAAGTCGGCTTTTTTTTTCTAATGAGAGACACAAAGAACTGGGAGGAGTAAGCGAGGGGAGGCTGTAATCAGGATATTCTGGGAAGGGAAAATTATCTATTTTCAATAAAAAAAGAAAGCAAACAGGTTTCTAAAAGAATATAAAATAATAATGTAGTATAATACCATGTAAAGATAAAACAAAAACTAATTCATCAGAATAGGACACAACAAACAGAAGGGGAAGAGTAAAGCAAAGGGACAGGAAACAGCAATAGATGCAAAGACTCACAGCTTCCCACCCAGCCGTCCTATAAAAGCACTAAACTGAAAGCCAAAATGTCCTGTCCAGCAGGGCATTAAACAGGGGTCCAGGGAGGTCACCTGAAAGAGAGCGGGGGAAGCAGGCAAAGACGCAAGGAATGACGACCTGTCTATAATCTGATCAGATCACCATTTCTACTTTTTCATACACAGGTTGTATACACAAAAAGGCAAAATGTGGGGAAGGGGATGACTCAGGAGCGTAGGTGTTCAGGGGTAGTACAGTTATCTTCCAGAACAGAGTGTCAGTTGGGTGAAGGTTCAGGGGATAGAGCACTATGACTCCGCCTATGATTCACTTGTCTTTATCTAAGTTGGTACCATCCACTAAGGTTACAAATCTACAAGGCCTATGTATTAAGCCTGGCAATTTTCTACCAAAGCTGCTTGTTTACAATAGCTTCTAGGCATCTGTTTCAGTGTTTTTCCACAGAGACCCAAGACTTTGTGTTAGCAGGAATATATGTCAGGCCTATTGCTGATTTTAGGCCTATGGCCTTCAGTGTTTAAGCAGGGCTGCCCCTGACACCAAAATATATAGAGAAAGGCTCTATAGAGTTAAAAAGAGAGAGAGAGAGAGAAACGTACAAATACAATTTTAGGAGGCTCAGAAGTTCTTGTGCTTACAGATAAGCTTTAGGGGAGCCCAGAATGTTAAGCGTTCAGGACCAAAAAATGCCTAAAATTAGCTATGTACAGGCATAGCCTTGAAGGTTAACCCAGCACCAGCTACTGAGTTGTGTTGAACTAAACTACTTTAATGACTGCCTTGTATCACTACTTTGCTGGCCATGGTGGTTCCAGAGACCCCTAGATAAAATAAATCAGATTTTTAAATAAGATAGATTAAGATAAAAAAGTAAAATTCTTGACAGGAAGGACATTATGAGTCAAGGAATTTCCAAAGATGCCATTGAGTTTGTTTTCCTTTGTCCATATACTCGTGGGAATGCAGCTTACATAAGAGTTGTTTGGTTTCCCAGTGAGGCTCCATTGGAAACAATATGTTTTCATTTTCAAGTGGTTACCAGTTGGAGACAGCTTCTGGGTTAGGGATGGGGAGTATGTCCACTTCTCTTTTCAGCTCCAGGACTCCACATGTGCACCCTGTGCAGGAAGTGTGGATTTTGCCTCAGTCTCTGTAAATTTGAATGAACTTTGATCATGTTGATTTAGAAGAGCTTTGTTTTCTTGGTATCCTCCATCTCCTCTGGCTCTCTCTGCCTTCTCTTCCATTGAGCTCCATGAACCCTGAGCAGAGGAATTGAGTGGAGACAATTTGTTTAGGGCTAAGGGTTCTAAGGTTTCTTAATCAGTGCAAAATGTTTCCAGGTGGGTTTCTGTATTTGTTCCCATCTGCTGAAGGAGGAAGCTACTGTGATGATGGCTGAGCAAGGATTTTGAGTATAGGAGAATGTCATTAGGGGTCATTTTCTTTTTTACTACTTTTTATTTTTAGCACTGTAGTAATTGGTTTCTCCTAGATCCCAAGGCTATCTAGTCTGAGGTTCTCAATCATCTAAGCAGCAGGGTCTGGTATGGATTCCATCTCATGGAATGGACATTAAGTCAAATCAGATATTGATTAGTTACTCCCTCAAGCTTTGCACCTCCATTGCACTAGCATATCTTGCAATCAAGTAATGACTGTAGATAGAAGGGTGTGTGACTGGGTTGGTGTTTCCATACCTCTTTTGATGGTGTACAGTCAACCTTCTTGTATGAAAGGCACTAACACCTGGGGGTGAAGACTCAATGTAAGCACAAGTTTGAGTATGCTCCATATTGAATGAGTTCTGTAGGTGTTGTTCTTAGAAATGGTGCCTTGCCATCAGTTTGTGGAGAGCAAACTGTAGTCTCCACAACAGCCTAGGTGGTTTGGGGATTTCCATGAGACACCTTTGGCCATCAACTCAATTAAATGTAACACATTCTCAATACTGGAAGCTTCAGTTGGTGACAAGAGCCAGTTGGAACTCTTTGTTTCCCATTATTTGGCAACTTAATTTAGATTCTCTCTCTCTCTCTCTCTCTCTCTCTCTCTCTCTCTCTCTCTCTCTCACACACACACACACACACACACACACACACACAAACACAAACACACATTTTAGGATGCTTCTACTGTGTTAGGTTTCTATACTTATTCTCAAATGGCCCTTAATGTTTGTGGTTTTTCTGTGTATTTCCTGTGCACTTGATTCTCCCATTCAAGACCCCCATAAATATCTATTCTATTTCTCTTTCCTAATGAGATCAATCTTTTCCTCCTATTCCCTTACTCTATACCTAACCTCTGGGGTTCTACAGATTTTAGCTTTTTTTTTTTTAATCATGGACTAATACCAACATATAAGCAAATACATACCATATTTCTCTGGTATATTATTTGTTTCTAGTTCTATCCATCTATCTGTGATCTTTTTAATGGTTGAGTAATACTCCATTGTGCAAATGTACCACATTATAATTTCTTATGTTAAGAAACATCTAGATTGCTTCCAATTTCTGGCTATTGTGGAGAGAGCAGCAATGAACATGGTTGACCAAGTGTCTCTGTAGTAGGTTGAAGTGACGTTTGTATATGTGTCCAAGAGTGAAATAGGTAGGTTGGAGCCCATCGTTCTGAGGAACTGCTACATAACAGCTATAACAGTTTGCATTCCTCTGATGCAGCTGACTGTTTCCTTTACTGTGCCTCCTCCTTGCTAGCATGAGCTGTCACTTGTTGTTTTAATCTTAGTGATTCTGACAAATATAAGAAGAAATCTCAAAGTAGTTCTGATTTTGAATTCCCTGATGGCTAAGAATGCTGAACATTTCTTTAAGTGTTTTTTTTTCAACCATTTGAGTTTCCTCTTTTGTGAATTTTATTGGTATCTGTTCCCCATTTTTAATTCAGTTATTTGTTTTCTCAACACCTAGGTTTTTTTTTTGAGTTCTTTATATACTTTGGATTTTAGCTCTCTATTAGATGTGTAATCAATAAAAATCTTTTTCCATCCTGTGGCCTGCTTTGTCCAAATGAGTTTTTGTTCACATGTGAGAATTTTTCAGTTCCACAATGTCCAGTTTATTACTTGATATTCTGTTCAGAAAATCTTTCCCTGTGCCGATGAGTTTAAGACTATTCTCCACTTCCTTTTTTATCAAGTTCAGTATATTTGCTTTTTGATGTTGTTGAGGTGTTTGATCCATTTGGAGTTTAGTTTTGTGCAGTATAATAAGTGTGGATATATTTGCATTCTTCTACATGAAACCATCCATTTGACCAGCACCATCTGTTCAAGATGCTGTCTTTTTTTCCAGTGTATGATTCTGGCTTCTTTATAAAAAAAAAAAATCAGGATCATGACTGGGTCTTCAATTTGATTTCATTGATAAGCATATCTATTTTATGCAAATACCATACTGTTTTTATTACTATAGCTCTATAGCATAATTTGAGATTAGGGATGATCATACTTCCAGCAGTTTTTTAATTATTTATATTTGTGTGTGTGTGTACTTTCTTTTTTGATATAAAGCTGAAAAGTAGCCTTTCATGCTCTGTAAAGAATTGTGTCAGAATTTTGAGGGAGATTGTATTGGATCTGTCAATTGCTTTTGGTAGAATGGCCATTTTTACTATATTAATGCTGTACAAGTATGAGAGATTTTTCCATCTTCTGATACCATCTGTGAATTGAAATTTTTATCATACAACTTTTTCAAATGCTTGGTAAAATATACTCCAAGGTATTTAATATTAATATTAATATTGAGGCTCTTGTAAAATATGATATTTCCCTGATTTCTTTCTAGTCTATTTGTCATTTGTATATAGAAAGACTACAGATTTTTGGAAGTTAACTTTGTACTATTTTGCTGAAAGTGTTTATCAGCTGTAGAAATTCTGGTGGAATTTTTAGGGTCACTTATATTTATTATCATATCATCTGCAAATAGACATTTTGATCTCTTTCTGTTGTTTTATTGTTCTAACTAAGACTTCAAGTACTATGTTGAATAGAGAGTGAACAGGCTTGTCTTCTTCCTGATTTCAGTAGAGTCACTTCGAGTTTCCCAACATTTAAATTTGTGTTGTCTGTGGACTTACTATAAACTGCCTTTTTTTTTTTTTTTGAGCTATATCCTTGCATCCCCAATTTCTCTAGGACATTTATTACGAAGAGGTGTTGTATTTCATAAATGACCTTTTCTGCATCTAATGAGAGGATCATGTGACTTTTGTCTTTTAGTTTGTTTATATAATACATTACATCTTTTGACTTATATTGAACTATCTGCCGATGGAAGCCTACTTGATCCTGGAAGATGATCTTTTTGATGTGTTCTTAGATTCAGTTTGTAGTATTTTATTGAGAATATTTGCATGTATGCTCATAAGGGAAATTGGTCTGTAGTTTTCTTTTTCTGTTTTTTTTTATGGTTTGGGTATCAGGGTAAATGGCCTTATAAAGTGAATTAGTCAATGTTTCTTCTGTTTTTTATTTTGTGGAGTAATTTGAGGAGTATTGGCATTAACTCTTCTTTGAAAGTCCAATAAAATTCTGTCCTAAAAACCGGGATATTTTTTGTTGTTGGTAGACTTTTAATTACTGCGTCTATTTCACTGGGAGTTATAGGTCTATTTAAATTATTCATCTGATCTTGATTTGACTTTGGTAAATAGCATGCATCAAGAAAATTATCCATCTCTTTTAGATTTTCTAATTTAGTAGAGTACAGGTTGTTAAATTATGTCCTTGTGATTCTATGCATTTCCTTGTTGTCAATTCTTCTGTCTCACTTTTCCTTTCTAATTTTATTAATTTGGATATTCTCTCTTTGGGTTTTAGTTAAGTCAGATAAGGATTTGTTAATATTATTGAGATTTTTCAAAGAACCAACTCTTTGTTTCATTGATTCTCTGTGGTTTTGTTGTTTGTTTCTATTTTATTGATTTCAGCCTTGAGTTTGATAATCTCTTTCTGTCTTCCTCCAACAGTGTGAGATATATTATATACATTCTACTCCTGACTTCTGGCACTCAACTTTTGAAGGCTCTGCTTGGGAAAGCTCAAGGAAAATATGAATGAATAATTAATGTTAGTTCTATCCCCAAGTACAAAGAAAAACAATTTCTCTTGCATTTATCTTTTCATTTCTTCTACCAATCAGTCTTAAAAGCTGAACTGAAATGCTTCTGGTACCTCAAGCCTATTTACACAGACAGCAATATAAACAGTTATTCTGGATTAAGCACCAGTGTAACATTTTAAAGGAAATGTTTTAGTGTATATTTCTGTGTATGTAAATAGTGAACTGTAAAATGTTGTAGTAGTGGAGTGCACTGAAAATCCCGGGGATATTCACCATTGTAAATGAAGCGGTTGCTCTGTCTATGGTTGTAGTTTCCTCACACACTGGTCATGGCAAAGTTATATTTTTCCCCTTATATTCCTATCATGAAAGCATTTTCTAATTCTCTAGTTTTTAATCTCCAATTTTTGGTAGTAACTTGGTTTTCTGACAAGCCAGAAAGTTTTCGTGGCTAGCAATTGTAATTTTTATACAGTGTGGGCTGAATGAGGAATTTGTAAATAGCTTGACTGAAAGATAGAGGACCTGAAATTTTGGTCAAGATTATCATTTAAGGTAAGAAAATCTTTGAAATACTGGAAGTTACTTCAAGTTAAAATTTCTATTATAAAAATATGTAGTTGCAGAATCACAGCATCTTGATTCCTAGAGGTATTCATACCTCTAGGAATAGCCAATGGACATTTTGGTATTCTCTATGAAATTAACCTATTTGTATAACAGATTATGTGAAAAATCTGAGTTTATAAGAGATTTCCTAATATACTCACTTCATTTACCTTCATAATTTTCTCTCTACCTGAATTATTTTCAGTTTTTTTTAGTAACATTTTTGATAGGTTCATCGGACTTTTAGTTCTTAAAAATTTAATTAAAATGTAATTATATCAATTCTCCCTTCTTATCTTCCCTTTGTCTTTTTTGTTGTCGCCTCATTCTTGATGGCCTCTTTATCTTGTGTATGTGTGTGCATTGTGTATATATGATTTCAGGCCTCATCATTTTGTATTGGATGTCCAATTACCTCTCTCTCTCTCTCTCTCTCTCTCTCTCTCTCTCTCTTTCTTTCTTTCTCTCTCCCCACCTCTCTCTCTGAAGTCATTAGTTATCTGTCTAGGTGTGAGACCCATGCGATTTTTTTCCCATCTATATTAACATATTGATTTGTATTGTGACTGTTCAGGTCTTGTTAAGGCAGTCATATTATTAAAACATCATGGGTGAAGCTTCCCTGTCATTTCTAGGAGACACAATACCACAGCAGACTTCTTGGTCTTTGGCTCTTACACTTTACCCCAATACCTTCTACCAATGTTCCCTGAACCTCAAGTACAAGAGTCATGTTGTACATGTATCAATTGGAACTGGCCACCCCATGATCAGTTGATCTCTGCATTATGGTCAGTTGTGGATTTCTTCTGTACTTGTCCCCATCTTCTGTAAAAAGTAGTTTTCTTGGCACAGGGTGAGACATACTTTTATCTGTGGGTATAAGGACAAATTTTAGAGTAAAGGTAGGAGTTGTGCTTATCTAGTAAAGTGTCAGTAATAGCTCCTATAAGAACCATGTTCTCACTAGCCTCAGATACTTGACTCGGATTAGAATTCCATACATAAATTCCCTTCTATTGGGCAGATGTTTAAGTCCAGTTAGACAGCTGTTGGTTACTGCCCAGATATAAATGTTACTGTTGCACCTTTAGGGATATGTTGGCATACTGGACATTGTTGTGGTTCATAAGCAGCACAACTAAATAGGACTAGTGGTTGTTTCCCTCCCTTGGGAACTTGCATGGCACCTTGCTACTAACAAAGCCAGGTCACAGGAAGGAGCCTGTCAGGTCAAATTCTGATTGAATATTCTGAGTCCTTTGTCCAACTTGTGGACTGTCTTCAGCAGCAAGTATGCACTACACTCTTTTGCAGTTGAATTTTGTCTGTGTAGCACCATATAATTACTATCTAAATATTCTCAACCATATTTTCCTGATATTGATGATAGTAATGACATTTTTTTCTGATTTTATGAAAGGAAATAAGGATACTACCTCTGCTTTCTATTTTATTAATATATTTCTAAATGCAGAAGAAAAAAAGGTTTACAATACTTGTTTTTCAAATAATTTTGACTACCAAAAAACAGCTAACAATTTGGTTTCATATTATCCTTATTCTTAAACTTCAACAGTTTTATTGGAGGTTTTAAATTTTTTTGTTATTTGAACAGAAACTTTGGAGTCATTTCTTGAGTACCATAATAATAGAATATTAATCCTATATTAAATCAATAACTTTATCTTTTAAAAATGGGAGTAGGATCACTAGGAATTCTTAAGAATTTTACAGTCAATTTTATTGTCAAGACACAACATTAATGCTCATATGATTACCAAAATGTTTGCCATACTGTATAAGATATAAACATAAGAAAAATAAATGTTTTAAATTTATCTATTTTGTTTACAAAGTAAATATAAATTTGTCAGTTTTTGTATATGCTGCTTAGGTTCATGTAAAAGGTATCAATTCTCGTTATAAAGTGGCTTTAAATTCCCTATGTGTTTAGAATTGCTTGTTCTAATTGATCTGCCATAAATTATTATTATCACTCCTGCTTCATTTTAACAATGTTTATATACAAAATACTCACAACAGTAAGCTCTCCAAAAGCTATGGAGGTATTAGAGCTTGTGACTAAATAATTTAAGAAGTCGTTTGCATTCTTTTGCATTTTTTTGTAGCCAATTTGGCAGTATTAGACATGCTGTATTTTCCAGGATTATGCACTTCAATGATATTTTATGAGTCATGTGATTTTTTAAATTAGTTTGCTAGTTATTATTTTTCTAGATTTTGAATAAAAGACAAAAGAAACAAGCCTCAGTGCTGCTTAGACTCATAGGCTATCCTGGCTTGTGAATAACCTTCCTGCAATCCCCTAAAATATTACACATTTTCTCTCATTATAGAAGCAGTCAAGAAACAAAAGCACTGTCTCCTAAAAATATGCCATGTGTTCCCTTTGAGTAATGGAAAGAGAAGCCAGGCACAGCCCCACACAGTCCCGATTTGGGTTCTAAAATGATGAAATGAACAAGGATAAAGGGACTTCAACTCTTCTCTCAGTCATGGGCACTGACCTGTCAAACATCTGTCAAAGTCACACTGAAATAAATCCAGGGATTCAATATCTTTGAGGTACTAGAGAACTTCTCTTTCAGTCGGACTTAAAGAAATAAATTAATGCTTGTCAGTGTGAGTTTTCAACAGACACAACTCCAGTTTAAGCATTCACCTTGGAAGGCAGATGGAGACCCCGAGTTCTAAGTTCAGAAAGGAGTATTCATTGGATCTGAGAGCCAATGGGATGGAAAAAATGATAAAAGATCTCCAGGGGACATCAACCGATTGTCCTGCTCTTTGAAACTCTTTCACATTGCATGATCTAGAGGCTCATCCACAGCTGGGTCTCAAGCTATTGCTGCCTTTTGCACCCTTCTTCTCTTACACCTCTATAGCACTTGCTAACACATTCTGAAAAACTTCTGTCCCAGTTTCTGTTTCCTGGAAGTTGGTACTTAGTTCTATACACATTTTGTATTGTCTATAATATCTATGAAAAGTTCTAATTCTGAATAAGCAATGTAACCGAATAGAGTCATCATTAGGAAACAAAATAATTTGTATTAGAAAAGCAATGTCTAATATGGAGTCTGTGCTTGTTGATTTTTATGAACTTGACACGTAACTAGACATAGCTGCGAAGAGGGAATCTCAATTGAGAAAATGATTCCATAAGATTGGCCTATAGGCAAGTCTATGGGCATTTTTTTCTGATTAATGATTAATGTGGGATGACCCAGCCCACTGTGGGTACTTCCACCTACGGACAGGTGGTTCTGGATTATATAAGAAAGCTGACTAAAAGTCAAGGGGAGAAAGTGGGTAAGCAGGGTTCCTCCATCACTCATGCTTCCGTGTTCCTGCCTTGAGTTTATACCCTGACTCATTTTGATGATGGGCTATGATGAGAAATTGTAAGCTGAATTAAACCCTTTCTTCCTCAGTTGCTTTTGGTCATGGTATTTTATCACAGCAATAAAAATCCTAACGGAGACCAAGTCCTTCTCCACAGATGAAGAACATCAATCAGGACTGGTTAGCCTAGGCAACAGATCCTGCTCAATTGCTTGACTTATCTGGAGGGACTAGATAATTCTTAATTCAATGCAAAAGAAAATGTATAAGTCAGATGATTAGAACACAGTATGTATTTAGAATTTTTTAGTGGAAGTTCATAAATTATAAAGTATTATCAAGGGTGATAATTCTTGATTCTTCTCATAAAGAAAATTCTGATACATGTAAGAAGCTAAGACTTTTTTTTTTTTTTTGGTTTGGTTTTTTTCTTTTCGAGACAAGGTTTCTCTGTGTAGCCCTGGCTGTCCTGGAACTCACTCTGTAGACCAGGCTAGCCTCGAACTCTCAAACTCAGAAATCCGCCTGCCTCTGCCTCCCAAGTGCTGGGATTAAAGGCGTGCGCCACCACCGCCTGGCAGAAGCTAAGACTTATATAACTTTGTTCCCACAAAATAAAACCATCAAATTATTTACTGATAAAGTCTTCCCAGGAAGACAAAGAAGAATTCAAAATGTTTTCTTACAGGAGAACATGAATAAGCCTGTTGAGAAAAGAGAAATGAAAACTATCACCTGTGATGCTTTCTCCATTTTAGTTTACTCTGGGCATTCCTTCAGAATAGGGTTTGGCCACTCATCACCTACCAAGTCTGCAGACCTCTGGTCCCTCTGCATCCCCAAGCAGCTGCCTTGGCATCAGGCTTATGAAAACTAGAGAGTTCCCCCATTCTGTTAATTAAGCTTCTACATCTCAGTTTTATGATTCAACTGCTCTCTGCTGATGCTGTGCTCTAGGAATATTCCTTCTGTGTTGACTGGGTGGAAGCCTAGTACCACTGCCAGATTCATAGCTGTCATTGTCTTGTTGATAGTTCACTCTCTATACCATTGGCAGTCAGTAAAATTAGAACATTTCTTACAAATACTCTGATCATTTTCATTTATACATTCCTGACAGAAGTATAGGCTTCATGATCATTTTCATTACCTGGTAAAAAACAAAGACTGTGTAAGACTGAGCATACAAGATTCAATAGCTTTTGTCAAATTTTCATGGGCAGTTATCTTTCCCAGATAATGGAATATATATTCATACTTCCTTCCCAGCAACGAATGAAGGACTGCTGGAAGTATCTTACTTGTGTTACCAATGGCTGACTTGCTCTGCCCATCCTAATTATTTTTTACTGTATTTATTGGACACTCTGAACCCACAGGTTGGATCTTGTCCTCTTCCTCATCATGCTCCACATGGCCACCCTTTTAGGAAACAGGCTTTCATCGAAGATTAGAGGGCAAGTAATTTATTTGATAAGCGACCCTGGAGAACTCATGTTTAACTTTGCCCAGAAGTTATAGAAGCCAGCATAGATCATATGTTTTAGAATTGTGGTATGAGACAGAGAAAATTGTGCCATCTTTTTTCAGACATCACTGTAAAGACCTCCATATACAAAGAATGAACTCTGGTCCTTATCTTCTGTTTTGAAGAGGCCCTGATAGTTACAGGAAATAACTGGGCACTGACAGGCAGATTTTGACAACTGGAAGTCAGGCTATGTAGAAGTTCATGTTATGTAGAGATGAGTAATATGGACAGGGCACTAACGTCTGAATCTCAGTCCTCTCTTCCTTTCCACCCTCATGCACTGCATCACAGAGAGCCTTGCTTTATTACCTAGCTTGGACTGGACTTCCTTAGTGTGGTCTCAGACCTGATTTTCTGAGGAATAAGCCTGTTGCTGGCTTCCTGAGATCAGGCTTCTGAGAACTTGGTTGAATTTGCTTAGTCCATTGGCAGACTGTATTTGTTAACCTTTGAAGCCCAGGTCTGCTCAGCTTAATATAGAAAAATAGTCCTCTTTTGGCAGCTCTCTCTCTCTCTCTCTCTCCCTCTCTCTCTCTCTCTTTCCCCCCCTCCCCCCCCCCCATGTCTTTCTGTGTGTCTTTGTGTGTGTAGATATGTAGGTTCCTCCAAGACCAGAAGAGATCATCAAATACCTTGGAGCTGAAATTACAGATGGGTGTGAACTACCTGATTTTAGAACAGAGCCTGGATCCTTTGGAAGAGCAAGCCCTTTTGACGGCTGAGCCATTTCTCCTGTCCTTATCTTAGTATAATTATTTTACAAAGATAGCACTCAAAGTCTTAACATAAGACTTTAATATTCAGAAAGTAAGAAGACTCATGACCCCTTTATTTTAGCTTTTGTAGCCTCAAGATACTTACTGTATTTTAGTTAGTCCATTAGCCAAGAAACAAACATTATTAGACAACCCACTTGTTATACAAAACAGTGTCTCAGAAGAAAAGACAAATGTAAGAGAGGTGTGATGATCAGCTTTATTTGCAATCTTAAAATTACCTTGGTGACAACTTTCTAAGCAGTAGCAGCTTTCTAAGGAGTGGCCTAGATGAAGAGATCTAAGAAAGAAACAGGGAATAGTTGCCTGCCTTTAGCTCTTCTTGCTTCTGCTGATGCCAGCTTTTGTTATCTTATGTTGGCTCATGTCTCCAAGCCTTCAGAGAATTAACATCACTAGATCAGAACTGATGAAGCATTCAGCATCTTGGACTAAGCAGCTACTGGATTTTCTTCCTTTTCCAAGTATCTATCTATCTATCTATCTATCTATCTATCTATCTATCTTTTTATCTACCTATCTATGTATTCATCTATCATTTATCTACTATCTACCTACTTATCTATGTATCTATCAATTATCTGTCTGTCTGTCTGTCTGTCTGTCTAATTTTCTACTAGCTCTGATCTTCTAGAAAGCCCTCTCTAGTAGAAAAGAAAATGTTCTTGCCTATGATGAGTTTGTCTTCTAAATGAAAAGAGTAGATTTATTTGTGTGACTCTAAGGTAGTATGACAAAAATTTAAGAACAAGCCTACTGGAATGTGTATGTGTGTATGTGAGTGGGTGTAAGGGTATGTGTGTGCAGATGTGTGTTACACATATGCCTATGTGTAACACAGATGTAGAGGCTAGAGGACAACCTCAGTTGTTCCCCCTCAGGCATTTTTATTTTGAGACAGACAAGATTTATAGATCTATTTGTCTCCATCTCCCTGAGTGCTCAGATTACAAGTATACGTCACTATGCCTACCTTCTAAAATGAGGCTTCTCAGAATCAAAATCAGGTCCTCCTGCTTACTTTGCTATCTGAGCTATCTCCCTGTATCCCTCAACTCTATTTTTTTTAAAAAAAAACAATGGCTATTTATCTTTAAAATATCGCATTTTATTGTAATTTCTAATGATATGTTTATGTTGTAATTATTCAGTTTTGCAACGCAATATGTTGGTGATTAAGCATAGGACACCAAGATGTAAAAATCTATGATAATTTCTCTCAGATACTCTATATCCCAAGATTATCTTCTTTGCTCACTAGATACTGGATATTATACTTTTATGAAATCTACACAGAGCTTGGAAATGAAAAAGTTTATATCACCGCCATTGAGCTTGTATAGAAATGTAGTTTTCCCTCTTTTTAAAGCTCTACTGGTGATGATACTTTCTTTACATACAGGGGAAGATGATGCTTAGAAATATAAATTAGTAGTGTGAGATAAATTGTTTGCATTTTAGCCGAACACAGCTCCGCTATGTAAATTTTACTCACCTGCTCTGGGATGAGGCAATTTTTGCTGAGATAGCATGAATAATTTGCCTAGTGTCACACACCTGGAAGTCAAGGCAGGCTTGCATACTGGTCTATGGTCCTCTGAGGATAATATATAACATTATATACATATGTAATATATGTAACATATATGTGTGTATATTCATGAATATATACATATCTTCATATAAATGTATAATACATTTCCTTTTCCTAGTGCATCTCTGTTGTCTCAGGAAAGTATGGAGTTGATATAGCCTGTGTCATTAGTTTGAAAAGAGAATCTTGTCAAAGACCCTGTGGGGATGTTCTTCCCAGAGAAACCACACTGGATGCTTGCCAGCAGCTGCATGAGGACTCACTGGGGCTCCCACAGTGTTTCTTCTCCCTAAAGTTATAGTGATGTTGTTTTTTTGGACACTGACAAACCACATTTGTTACTATCAATGCATATCCAAAACTTTTGAATCTTATTCTTGTCATGCAAAGTACAGAGCAAGGTGAGCAATGTAATAAAAGCCAGTGCAGTGAACATTCCAGTTTCTTAGAAGAATCTTCAGAAGTTCTTTCTTTTGTCTGTATTGCTATCACCTCCCTGCCTGCTGTGCTGGCTTTCTTTTTCCCTATCCCTTCTCAATATGCATCTCAACTTCTTTCTCCTCTTTTGTTCAATGTAGAAGGAAAGATCTTTGGCACAGAGGAATGGGTGCCTTTATCAAGTCTGGATATCAAATAAATTTTCACCTTCCTTTAGTTGAAATTGCAGGATCAGGATTTTCTCCCTCTTGTTCTCCAGGATCACAGGTGGGGTGGTGCGAGGGTGCTATTGACTTCTCCATGTCATTTGGCAGATGGATAGACATACCAGCTAGGAAGGGATCTGACTCTTAGATGAATTCTTTTATCCTTAAAGGGGCTTCCTGCCGAGGAAGCCATTAGTATTTAGTTATTGGGTTTCTACTCCCCGTGGTGTCTAAGAAACCATTCATTTAATTTTGTGACATTTCCAGTGGCTTTGGGGAGCTAAGCCTATGTGAAAAGGCCTGTTCCTGTGGAGGATCACAGAGAGAATGCAAATGGAATTCAAATGGTCAAGCCACTGGCCTCTGATCTGAGCTCTCTCTCTCTCTCTCTGGGAGCCTTTGTGCATCCCTCTCCAGACATCCAGACATTTGCCATGGTTATGCTCCCAAGGCCCTAGTCAGAGAGGCTGTGCCTGGCCTCTCCCTTCCCTTGGTCAGGAATTGGCTCCAGAACATAAGCAGACTGAGAGTTTAACAACAGGCAGTTAAGAAATGTCTGGTGTTTGGATGAACAACAGGATGCACGTTCTCTCCTAAACTTTTCTGTCAGGAAGGTGTAAGGAGGCTGTAAAGTAGATAATAATTTATGCTTTTGTATCAGCTAGCCCTGCTGTGCCCAGGGTGAGGGACATTAACACTATGGGAAAATACAGGATTACATTTGATTGCATTAGGACTAAAGATGAACTAATTTTGCAACATATGTAGAGTGGTATTAGCACATAGTACAATTTCAGTAAATGTTAGGCATTACTAATACTACTTCTGATTATACTTTTCTTTTTGCACTAGTTGAACACAGAGATTTGTCCTTCTCCTTCTTTGCTACAGCAGTGTTGTCCAATACAATAACACAAGCCATGGATTTACTTTTGAGTTTTTTAGTAACCACATTAAAAGTATGAAGAAGAAAAAAAAGTATAAAGAAACAGGTAAAATTAATTTTAAGAATATCTTTAAACCCCTAAAATAAAATAGTCATTTCAATATGAAATTTAACATGCAATTATTGAGATATTTCATATTCTCTTTATATACTGTTTTGGAAATAAATATGTACTTCCCAAAGGCATCTCAATTCAGAAAAGCTACATTTTATATTTCGGTAGTCACATGAAGCTCATTGTTAAACCATTGGACAGGTTTGTCACAAATAGCACAAGAATGGAATACTTCTTGACATTTGAAAGAGGGGGGAACAGGAAGGAAAAAAAAAAGAAAATCATGTGCAAAATAAGGGACTTTATTAATTTAAAAAAATAAATAAAACAAAGCAGAGAAAACTATATGGAAGCTATAGTGTGTCACAGTGTGTCCCCACAGTATATTCTGTTCATACATCTTTTCTGGCAAGTATTAATTGCAATGTGTCATGGGTCTGTTTGAGGCCTCGGCTTTCACTACACTATCAATACTAGATCCTCCTGAGAATTCCTCTTGGATATCCCATTGTTGCCCTGTGTCATGGTGATCTGCAGCTTTGGAACAGCCGAACTGGTCCTTTCACATGCTCCAGCAGTTCATAGATGATGTAGATTTTGTGGTGGGTGTGCCTTGGGCCTGTGAGTTAAATAAGTTGGATAGCCTACCAGCTCTCCCACACCCACACCATCAGGTTGAGCTCTCAAACTCTGGCCTTGCTAGGTCACTGAATGCTTCAGCCATCAGAGGCCAGGATCAGCTCTCTTACTGACATGCCACCAGGGATGGTTACCCACACCCACACCACTATAGCCAGCTCTACTGTGTTACCCAGGCAAGGTACAGGGCACACTCTCCAGAGTGCTGCAACCAGTGAGGGGCATGGACAGTTTTCCTGGTCTTGTGATCTTAGGGCCAGCTCTCCAGACTACTAAAGGTGATGAGAGGCAGGGATGGGAGTGAGAGTAAGGCATCACCCCCAAACCCATGCCACCTCACAGCAGATGAGTGATGGGGCTAGCTAGCTCTCTTGTGCTCATGACCTTGGGGCCAGCTTACCTGTACCCCTGTCACTAGAGCCAGCTCTACTGTGCTGCCCAGGCAAGATGCAGAATCCACTCTCTGAAGTGCGCAGCCAGTGAGGAGCATGGACCACTCTCCTGCTCTCGTGACCCAGGGACCAGGTCTCTTGACTGCTGCAGATAGAGAGGTGTGAGGGGTGAATGGAGGTCATCACCTCTGTGCCCATGCCACCTCATGATAGATGACTAGGGAAGGGAACAGTTTGTGCATGCTCATGGCTTCAGGGCCAGCTCTCCCACTACTGTGCTGCCCAGGCAAGGTGTATGGTCTGCTCTCCAAAGTGATGCAGCTGGTGAGAGGTGGGACCAGCTATGAACAGCTCCTTGTACATGTACATGGTTCTAGACAGCAGCCCAGACCAGGGATGACCACATAGTCTTTGGTGGTAATGTGAACCACAGACATTAATACAGACCCATTCTACTGCATAGCCATGGACCCAGACTTCACCATGACCTCAAGTGACAAGGCTGACTACTCACAACAGGCTATTCCTCTCCACCCTCAATCCAGTTCCATCTCTCTTCATAATGCTCAAACTGTTCTGCCTCTATTTCTCTCCCATCTGTCCACCACATACTTGCACATTGCAGTGGCCTCTAAGTGTCTTCTGCTCACCGACACCACTGTGTGGCATGGTGCCTGGTGAGTCTCTTGATGTCTTCCTCCTCAGCATTGTGTTTTTATGATGGCAGGCAGGTCTCTGGATGTCCTCTACTACTCTTGCCATGTGCCGTTGATGACCTAATTTTTTAATTAAAATTCTTATTTCTTTAGTCAACTTTGGCTGTTTTATACATTTCTAGATATCAGTATATTGAGATTTTCTATTGCTTTCTTTCCGTGTCTTGTGCCTTTAGGAACTTAATTTATATGCATGACACTTTCATTATTAGCAATACTTTCATTAATTTTTCAAGAATTTCATATGTTTTTAATACATTCAACCTACTCCACTTAACTCCTCCCATTACTCCCTCTTCACTCTCCCATGCCATCTAGCCAAAATTTGAGAGGTCTTATTTTGTTATTTGTTTTTTCTCTCCTTCATTACTGAGTTTAATTTGTGTTTCCTGGCTAGTCTTGGGAATGAGGTCTTCTTTGGTATGTGATTGACTACTAGGAGTCACATCATCAAAAATAGAAACAAGGCACACACACACGCAAAAAACAAACAAACAAACAAACAAACAAACAGACTTTCCCTATCTCAGCAGCCATTAAATAGAAGTATCTCCCTGGTTAGTGTTGGGATTTCAGGATCATCTTGAGTCTGTATTAGGATTTTGTCTAGCTGGAGCTTATGAAGCTTTTGTGCATGCTGTCAAATTTGTGTGGCCATCTATCCTGTTATGTCTAGAAAATACTGTTCTATATACTATTGACTACCTCTGGTTCTTATAATCTTTCTGTCTTCCTCTTCCATTAAAATCCTGAAGCCTTGTGGAGAAGGATATGATATGAATGTCAAATTTGGGGTGAGCATGCCACACAGTTTTTTCTTTGCTCGTTGACCAGTTGGAGTCCTCTGTCTTAATTACCTTCTACTGAAAGGGAAGCTTCTCTGATAAGAGTTGAGAGATGTTCTACTCTATGAGTATAGTAGCAAACCATTAGGAGTGATTTTAATACTATGTGCATTTAGTAGAATAATAATATTGGATTCTTCCCTAAGTTCTATCAAGTCACAGGTCCTTGCCCCTTTAAACAGTGCCTGGTATGTATTCCATCTCATGAATTTGGCCTTAGATCCAATCATAAAGCAGTTGATTATGTCCATCATATTCACACCACTCCTGCACCAGTAGGTACATCATGTCAAGCCTGTATGGTGGCTTGCAGCTCTCACAGCTGGTTGAGATTGAAGATTACATTTCTTCAGTAGGAATGTGTATAGCACTTCTCAGCACCATGAACACTAGTCAGTAAGGATGAAGTTTCTTGATGAGTACCAGTTTAATTTCTCCATGTTTTGTGACTCAAGTGTGTGTTGTCTTCAGCTAACCATGTGTACTTGCGATAGTATATAATGTTCAAGGGTCTATGTAACCTCCATTGGCTGACAACACAAAAAGAGATAGCTTATTCCTGGTACTGGGATTTTTATTTGCTAGCATTGGTATGTCTAATTGGAGTATTGTCCCCCCATTATAGGGCAATACTATGAAATCTTTTTTTATATATGTATATATATGTATTTTATGAAACTTCTACAGTAGTAAGTTTCCATATGGCTTTTTCAAAATGGCTTTAATGTTAGTTATCCTTACTGATGTTCCCTCCTCTACATTGTCTTCCCATCCTCTTACAGAGATTTAAATGTCTTGTTTTATTATTTCCCTTTAACCCTTTATATCCCTGTTGTCTATCTTTTCTCTCTTTAAGGCCTCTCCCCTCTATGGGCCTTTACCAAATTTCTGATATCTGTGAGTATTCCAAATGGAGTCTTAAGATTCAAAGCTAAAATTTAAAATTGAGAGAAAATATGGGCCATTTATCATTCTGTACCTGGGCACTTTTCTTAAAGTGACTGTTTCCAACTCTATTAATTAATTTGAAAATTTAATTTTTTAAATAGCTGAATAACATCCCTTTGTGTACATGTATCATTTTCCAATCTATTTTAAAGTCTATGATCAGTTGATGAACATCTAGACTATTTCTATTTTCTGGGCACATGCCCAAGAGTGGTATAGACAGATCATATGGTATTTTTATTTTCATAAGTTTTCAGAAGCCTCCATATATATTTCCATAGTTGTTGTATCAGTTTGTGTCCTCATCAGAATAAAGTTTCCCTTTCTCCCACATATATTCCAGTGTCTACTGTAATTTTTTTTGATGGTAGACATTCTGATTAGGGTAAGATAAAATATCAAAGTAGCTTCAATTTGCATTTCAATGATGATTAAAGATGTTGAATATTTAAAATGTATCTGTCTATCATTTGTATTTCTTTTTTTGAGAAATCTCTTCTTGGATCTAGACTTGTTTTTACATTGATTTGTTTTTTTTTTTTGATGTTTAGTTTTTTTTAATTCTTTGTATATTCTAGATAAAAACCCAGTGTCAGATGTACATCTGGTAAATGTCCCTTTCCACATGCTGTTGACTGCCTCAATTCAAATGATATTGTCTTTGATGTGGAGAAACTTTTTATTTTCATGAAATCTTATTTATTGATTGTTGACCTTAATTCTTGTGCTACCAGTGCCCTATTCAGAAAGTTCTTTCCTATGACAAAAAGTTCAAGCTTTCTCTCTACTTTCTGCTCTATCAAATTCAGTGTATCAGATCTTATTTCCAGGTCCTTGATCTATTTGGAGTTGACTTTTGTGTAGGGTGGGAGATTAAAACATAGTTTCATTCTTTTTATGTACTCATCAAGTTTGAACAGCATTATTTGTTGAAGATACTGTCTTTTCTTCATTGTGCCTCTTTTGCTTCTTTGTCAAAAATCAGGAGGCTGTAATTATTTATGTGCACTTACATTTGGGTCCTCCATTTTATTTTTACTGATAAATGAATCTGTTTTCATGCCAGTACCATTCTGTTTTTATGGCTATGGCCATAACTCTTTTGACATATGTCACATCTTCTCTTGGCTACCAGGTTATCGAAATATCCCCTAACTATGCTAGGAGAAAAAAAAGCTGAAGCCCTGGGTTCCAGCCAGAGGTAGAGCTTATCTGCCGAAAACATTTATAACCATCTTGTAGGAAAGACTAGAGCTGAAGCAATCATGATGGTCAGGGGCACATCTTGACTAGAATTCCTTGTTGAAGCATATCTCTAGTTCTGTATTAAAACTAAACTTAAGTCTGGGAATAGAGCTTGGCAACAATTTTCAAGGCACATAAAGGTCCCAGTTCACTTCCTAGCACCAAAAAGAAAAGCCAATTATGCTAATGCCAAGAAAACAGACATGGGATATAGCCACTGGGCCTTTTTCACGCTTCTTCCTATGGCTATGTTCAATAAATCTCATTTTTATTATTCACTATTTGGGTGTAAACCTAGGTTGCTAGGGCTGTCATACTCTGATGTTATAATTCTAGTTGATATTATACTATCCTCTGGGCCAAACTGCAATCATCCTCACAAGTTTAGATGGACTTGGTCACAAAAGCTTACAACTGCTGGATTTATTGATGTTTGGTGTTTCCTCTTAGGAGGAAATGTTGGGAAGGTCATGGGATCTTCCTCTATCTTTCTCAATCACTTTCCCCAACTCATTGTATGAGCTGCATTGTATAAGTGCATCTGTGCTCTTCAGGTTGCTGAAGTGCTAGAGTACAAAGTCTAAAAGGACTAGGAGAGGAAACTCTGTATAACCAGCCATGAAGGAGTCATAATTTCTGCTGGGTACAAACTTAATGTGGCTGTTTTTAGGTTACCCATACTCCTTATTTGGTTTCCACTTCTAGTTCATACTCTACTATGCAAGGAAGTCAAAGCAGGAACCTGATATAGCAAATGGAGGGATACTGCTTGTTGGTTTTCTCTGGGTCATTTAGCACAGATGTATCCTCAGACCAACTAATGACTTCAATTACCAGATTAGCACTCAGATTAGGTGGTTCCAGACTGTGTCAAGTTGACAGTTAATGTAAATTAGGACATTGTTCTTCACTGCCTGCTCTCTGTTGGGAAGGTGAAAAAAAAAAACCTTTTTAATCTTAGAAAACTAACAGGCTATCATGAGAATGAGAAGTCTTCAGGAGGAAACGATGTGGGACCTAGGCAAAAATGTCTTTAGATTCATCAGATGCTCAGCAGAGACTTGGCTATTCTGCCAACCAGTGAATGAGAAGATTCCATGGTAAGTTTAGAGGAGTTGAAAGATTTGATAAACACAATGTGCTCTCTCTATAGATGCTGCTTTTTAGGGCTGTGGACTCATTTTTCTACGGAATGTAGGATTCTCCTGATGGTTTACTGAACAGAAGAGAAAGGAATCACTCACCTCCATCTTAAGGAATGTGAGGCATTGTCTGGCTCTGCTAAACTTGCCAGCCCCATTTCTATATCTGGCCAGCAAAGCTAGTTTTCAGGATTAACATTTCCTTTCATTGTTCCTGTCAGAAACTGGCCGAAAGTGTCTTTGTACATCTTTTTCACCCTGATTTTAAGATCTCATCATGGTAGGGGTCTTTTATGAATCATTTGAGTCTCCACCTTAGCCTTTTGTCCCTTATTACAATTTAATAAGCTTATGATTAATCTCCAAACATGGGATGCCTCCCAACTTCCAGAAATTAGATTTTTTTGGAGGCAGGGTGTGTGTACCTTTGGCTGTCCTAGAACTTGCTCTGTGGACAAGATTGGCCTCAAACTCAGAGATCTGCTTGCTTGTGCCTCCTAGGTACTGGGATTAAAGGTACATGTCACAGCCACCCAGCTTGAAATTTGATATTTCTATCCATATTTCCAGAGATAATTTAGGTACTCTACTACCAGAAAACACTTAAGTCTAAGGGAGTGCCACCCCTAAGCTTTACCTGGCTCTTAGTGAACATCTGGAACATCCTTCAGCACATAGGAGAACATGTGCAGACCTAATTCCAATCCCTGGAAGGGTTTATAAGAGTCTCTTATGTCTAATGATTACAGTCTTGGATAATTTTGGAAGTGTGTTTTTGAGACCTTTCATTCAGAATTTCACTGCACATGTTTGAGTGACATTTTCCATATATACAGTGAAGTAAAAGGTGCCTTTGATAACTCTGTGGAATAGATTATGGATGGCCAAATATAAGAGACATTCAACTCTTATCTATGGAAAGTATCCATGATCCTTTTATGACAGAACTTGATTTTCTTAGGACAATAGATGTGTGTGTGTGTGAGTATATGGACTTCTTTGATGATTAGACATTACTTTAAATGTCCCAGTATCTTGTGGCATGATGATCCAATTACAAAAAATTCATCTATTGCCAGTGAAGTAGGCCACACCCCATGGTTAGAATTTTGATGTTTTAAACCCCCAATATGCAAAATTGTTAAGTACAAAGTTCATGATTACAAGTCAGAAAGCTCAAAGAAGACTTAGACCCAAATGAACACTCTGACCAGAGAAGCTCTTAAACACATCTCTTACGGTATAAACAACCCAGTTCTCAGATAAGGACAGATAAAATACTTCTGCATATCTTGATCATCTATTCATCTCACCAGTTCTTAAAACATGACAAAGGAATTCTTCTCTCTGGCGTGTGTAATAAAAGCATTACTAATAGGGTAGGAGTACAGTGAGAAACCATCTGACTGCTACTTCTGTAGCAGAGATAATCTTTGATATCAGCCAGATTTCCAATAGTCCCGCCCATCTCCAACTTGTATGGGACTTCTTGACAGCAATCACAGGAATATATGCGGCTTGCAAACAAAGGATTCATGTTTGACAAAATCCATTTTTTCTATCAGTTCATTTCTTTCCAGAGCCCATTCCTACTGAGGGTATCTGCACTTCAGGGATGTTTTCTTCTTTCTCTGTGTGAAACTTGCTATTTATTAGCAAGTCTTATGTGAGATCACAACCAGAAAATATAAGGCTGAAAAGTTCACCTGACCCTTTAGTAAGAAAGTACTACAACTTCACTATTGGTCCAGGCTGCAAGCTTTAATGATTTTGTTGTTGTTATTTTGTCTGACAATTATTTCTTTTACTTGAAGCCTTTATGAAAAAAATCATTTCTTGTTAGTTAAGGAGTAAATAGGCACCAAACTTATTTTCATTTAAAATTTTACTTTTTGAGAATGTAATATATGAGTACTGCATTTATATCACGTCACCCCTACTTCTTTCCCCTCAAACTCTTCCCATGTCCCCTCTACTCCATCATCCCTTAAAATTCATTATTGTTTCTTCATTGACTTTTTTTATGTATGTATGTATGTATACACACACATACATACATACACACAACTACATACACACACCTACATACACACACACATAACCTGAGTTCATTTAGTGTCACTCATATAGATATATGTTGAGGGCTGACTACATGGAATTGGATAAACTATCAGGGAACAATTTCCTGGAGAAAACTATCTTTTCCCCTCACCACAGGTATTTGCCTTTAGCTCTCCATTGTGGGGTCATGTAAAATTTCTCCCATCCCTGTTGACGGTTCAGCTGGCATTGCATTTTTGCAGCTCTTGTTTAGGTAACCAGGTTATTGAAATTTCACAGATGCAGCTTCCTTTCCATGTCTGGAAGATAGTATCTCAAACAGAGCCCTGTGGCTCCTACAATTTCTTTAAGCGTCTCTCCTGAGATATCTCGAGTCTCAAGTATAAGCCATTTTACTGTAGATGTATCAGTTGGAGCCAGGTAACCTACAGTCACTTTATTTTGCATTTCATCCAGTTGTGGATTTTTGAAATAGTCTCTGTCTGCTGCAAAGAGAAGATTCTTTGATGAGGCCTGATAACTAAATCTATTTATGGTTGTTAGACACTATATTGGTTTAGAGAATGGCAGGTATAGATGCATGCTATTTAGGGTCTATGACCTCTCCAGCCATGGGTATTAGATAGGTTTATAGAACCAGGCTTGAGTTGTTAATTGGGCTGTGAGTCTGTTCATTATCCCCAGATGACAATGTTGGGTTGTAAATTTTTAGAGACTCCTAGGAATAGTTCTAACATGTAGGGATACAATCAAGAGATGTACTCAATGAAAGTTTGGGGATCAAATGTTCTCTCTACTCTAGCAGATATTCGAGGATAGCAAGTTTGGTTGCCATGGGGCAGGATGGGCACTTACAAGGAATGAAGAATGTTTGGAATGACAGCTGTGGCTACACACAACACAGTAACAACCTTTAACAGTCTGAATGGATGCCCATGAAGTGACCTGAAGTAGGGGGATGGTTCACAGACATTTTCTCTTTGCCTATAGGTACAAGCTGTTGAAAGAAACTGTGAGGCAGCCTGAAATGTTTCAACTGGGGAGAAAACACTCTTTGCTATTCTGAAGTTTCTTGCAATCATATGGACACCATTCTAGCCTAGCCCTCTATAGTCAAATAGTATAATCTTTGAGAAGGTTTGAATCTGTTCAAATAGACCCAAACAAGTAGAAAAGACTAGATCTTTGCTACCCAGGAAAGTCATGATGAGTGAAATGTGTTTGCTAAACCCTTATATTCTTCAAAGGAACAATTGACAGCAATTCTTTTCCATATCATTGACAATGGGAGGATTTAAAAATTAACTATAATTCACTCAATGAGATCTCCACAGCTAATTTTGCATTAATTACACTGCTCTGCAAATTTCCCCATGTGATAGAAAAGTGTTATTGTTAAATACTTGGAAGATATGGTGTCTTCTGCATGTTTCTGGAAATTAATGATGAGATAATAAGGGTGTTTACAAATTTTATGTTGAAGGAACTTGTTATGTTCTAATGTGTTCAAGCCTTTTAAAACCAGCAAACTTATTTACATGACCTATTGATGCGTCTTAAAACATATGTTATTTATCATGGTCTTTGGGAGAGTCTGGGAAATGAGCAACTCAAGAGACAGAGCCTGAGACTACAAACTTAGTGGACTCCAAGCTGCTGCACACTAATCTCTCTTGGCTGGATCCAAGACATATGGAGAAAGAAACACTTGTTAATCACACAGATTGTTTGATGCCCCAATAGCTCTCCTATATCATTAGTATCCACTGAATATGCATTACATGTTCGGGCTCCTCACATAGACAGTATTACATCATGACTACCAAATATCTGCTTTCTTTCAGCTTCAACTCTTGAGCATTATCTTTCAAAGTGTTTGAAAGGAGGAAGAGAAATGATTCCTTATTTTTGGTACCTGAACCCCACCCTACAAAATAGGATCTACATGAAATGTTTCTGAGAGGCAGAGTAAAGAACTGTGTAAGAGATATTATAAAATCTTTAGATGACACTATGGGGGCATCATCTTAATACTGAGTGCAATTGTTACCCTTAAGGGTAACAACTATTATTAGTACTGTAAAGGCGTTGAAGCATACTGAATGTAAAATAAAGTGATGTCATTTTGAACAATGTTTATGCAATGTATATAACATATGAATTCATCTTTGAATTATAGCAATAAAGATGGAGGAAATGAAATTTGATTAGTGGGTTGAAAAACTTGATGTTTAATATGAAGATGCTTTTATAATAAATGTTTATGTAATGAGAACTCAGAATAGCTCTGAATTTTCAATATTTAGTATTCAGGAAAATAAATAAATGCTATTGACTTGGTTTAATTCCTTTCTGATTCTAACCTAAAGAAGGATGATGAAGGAAGATTTACATTACTTTCTTTTATAAAACTGATACCTGCATTTATTTCCTGCAGTATGGAAATAGAAATCAGATATACAAAAAATTCTAAATCTACCAAAATGCTTACCTATAAAAGCTTAGGGAAGCATAAGTTTTATAGTCTCCCTAATTCCAAAATGGATGTGTAGTGATTAATGATAAGAAAGGTTACAGGATATTTTAATTAAGTATAAGGGGGAAATAAGGTAGAAAGGATAAGACCAGATAAGAAATTAAGTTATGTTAATAAAATCAATTTCTATGCAATTCAATACATTTTTTAAGTTAAAGATGATCTTATGTAAATTAAAAAGGTACATAGAACAATGAAAGGTACAGATGTCCAAAGCAATAAGTTTTTAATTATTATTAATTTTATGTATAGTGATACACTGTAGCTGCCTTCAGAAGAAAGTATTGGATACCATTACAGATAGTTTTGAGCCACCATGTGTTTGCTGGAAATTGAACTCAGGGCCTCTGGAAGAACAGTCTGTGCTCTTAACCACTGAGTCATCTCCCCAGACCCCCAAAGCAGTATTTCAAAAGAACACCATGGGGAAGTTTTTGCTCTATTGGACCAAAGAACCAGGAAGCCATAGGACCTGAGCAGCAGCTCATGTGTTTCTTTTGGTTTTTCTTGCTAATTTATTATTTTTCAATATATAGATAACCTCTATATTAATATCATTCTCAGCATCGTGTACACATGATTTTAAAGCATAACACATTTTATGTACATACATCCACTCACATTTTTTTTCTTTTTAATTTTTTTATTGGATGTTTTATTTACATTTCATATGTTGTTCCCTTACCCAATCCCCCACCCACCCAGGAATCCCCTATCCCCTTACCCTCTTCCTTCTTCTCTGTGGATGTAACCCCTACCTACCCCCCCACTCCCACTGCCCCACCCTCAAAATTCCCACCCCCTGGGCCGTCCAGCCTTCATGAGGTCAAGGATCTCATCTTCCACTTATGCCCAGAAGGGCCCTCCACTCTTACATATTCAGCTGAAGCCCTGGATCCCTCACTAAGTGCTCCCAGGCTGGTGGTTTAGACTCTGGGAGCTGTGGTTCGTTGGTATTGTTGCTCTCCTCATGGTGCTGCAAACCCTTTCAGCTCCTTCAGTCTTCACTCTAACTCCTCCATTGAGAACCCCATTATCAGTTCAATGGATAGTTGTGAGCATCTGCCTCTGAATACGTCAGACTCTTGAAGGCCTCTGAGGAAACATCCATATCAGGCTCTTATCAGCATGCACTTCCTGACTTCCACATCAGCATCTACCTTTGGTGACTGCACATGGGATGGATACTCAGGTGGAAAGGTCTTCAGATGGCCCCTCCTTCAGTTTCTGTCCCTCACTTTGTCTCCATATTTGCTCCCTTGAGTATTTTGTTGCTCCTTCTAAGAAGGACTGAATCACCCCCACTTGGTCTTCCTTCTTTATGAGCTTCATGTGGTCTGTGAGTTGCATCTTGGGCATTTCAAGGTTCTGGGCTAATATCCAATAATCAGTGAGTGAATACCATGTGTGTTCTTTTGTGATTGGCTTACTTCACTCAGGATGACAATTTCTAGTTCCATCCATTTACCTAGGAACCTCTCGAATTCATTGTTTTTAATAGCTGAGTAATACTCCATTGTGTAAATATACCACATTTTTTGAATCCATTCCTCAGTTGAAGGACATCTGGGTTCTTTCCAGCTCCTGGCTATGATAAATAGGGCTGCTATGAACATAGTTGAGCATATGTCCTTGTTATATGTTCGAGCATCTTCTGGGTATATGCCTAGGAGTGGTATAGCTGGATCCTCAGGTAATGCTATGTCAAATTTTCTGAGGAACCTCCACACTGATTTCCAAAGTGGTTGCACCATCTTGCAGTCCCACCAACAATGGAAGAGTGTTCCTCTTTCTCCATACCCTTGCCAGCATCTATTATCACCTGAGTTTTTAATCTTAGCCATTCTGACTGGTGTGGGATGGAATCTCAGGGTTGTTTTGATTTGCATTTCCCTGACTACTAAGGATACTGAACATTTCTTTTTTTTATTTATGTAAATACTTTTTTTAAAATTTTTTTTGAACATGAAATGCTTTTTTATAGCACGTTTTACAAGGGGAGGGGGTAAGAGGGGCCAGGTGGTGGAAAAGTACAAAATCTTCTTGGCCTGTGCCTTGAAACATGTCATGGTCTATACGGTACACTGCCTTGAATTATGATCTACCTGCTGTTCTTCAGAAGATATGGTACACTGCTTGAGTTATGGTCTCCCTGCTATTCTTAAGATGATATGGTACTCTGCTTTGAGTCTATCTGCAGTTGCTAAGCAGGATCTTGCAGTTGCCAAGCTTCAGAGGACATTGTGCAGGTGGGGAAAGGTAGGGAGTGAGGGTAAGGGCGAGGGTCCTGGCTTCTGGCATCTCCCCCTTCTCTGTTTAGTTAGAGAAGGCATCTTATGATCAATCCCAACTACGTGAATTTTGAATTTGGATGTCTAATTATGGGGGGTCTTAGACAAGTTCACAACCCCAAAACACTGATGTGAGACGAGTCACATCGATGGTCGAAGGTTTTAGGCTGTCGACGATGGGCAACGTCAAGGGACTCCGATGTGGGTGAAAGGAGGGTGAGAGCCCTGTCTTAGGCCATGTAGGCTGCACCCACTCCCAGCACCATGCACTCCTTTTCGGCTGCATGGGGTGGGCCCTTGGGAAGTGGACCTACAATAATCCTGTCATTGGGCTAACTCACAGCCATTCTAGTCTCTTGTAAATGTTCAAGTTACCAACCATTTTTCAGTTTGGGGTGTAATATTGTCATAAAGGAAGGCTCCCCAATGTTAGCGGCCATATCAAGGGCGGCCTTGGTTTAGGAAAAAGCCAATTTTTGTTGTGGTGATCAAGAGGCCAAGCTCTCTAGCAAGAGAAACGAGGGCAAAGCCAGGCATACCAGGAACCCTTCTGGAGGGTGTGGAAGTCTAGCGGTCGACCGTAGGGGGAGGCAGGGGAGCTGGCAGCTGTGTCAGTCTCCTGCGGAGTCACTTCTGGATCCTCTTCAATTTTCGGCTGATGGTAATGAACTTCAACCATCTTCTTGATGGCAGCATCAACCTGGTTCCGTGGATGACAGGTCGCAGGCCACGATCTCTGTCTCACTCAATCTTGATGTCGTGCGCACATCCTCTCAATGAGGGTCCGTCCAGAGGGGTCCGTGCCTCGAGCCCCACGTCTGGGTGCCACTTGACCTGACTGGCAGGTCCTAGTTATTTGTGGGGGTGAGGAGGACTGCAACCTGCTATTCTTCAGAAGATATGGTACACTGCTTGAGTTATGGTCTCCCTGCTATTCTTAAGATGATATGGTACTCTGCTTTGAGTCTATCTGCAGTTGCCAAGCAGGATCTTGTAGTTGCCAAGCTTCAGGGGACCTTGTGCAGGTGGGAAAAGGTAGGGGGTGAGGGTAAGGGCGAGGATCCTGGCTTCTGGCCCATCTGGATTAAACTTCTAACAGCAGGCATCACGGGTGATTCATTTTTACCTGGAAAGAAAAAAGAAGGGGATTCTCAGGGAGATTTCTCTTCCCTGGATGTAAATTGTTATTCATCGTATTTATGGTTGGGCCTGGCTTTGTGAGGGTATCTATTTTTTTCATTAATATTTGTGGTAGCCAGTTAGCTGTGCCTTCTGTGGTATTGGACAGGCATATCAGTCCTCGGCTCCATAAGGGAACTGGGTCTGGGGCATTCCCTTTACGGGTATGAGGGTCCTTCCCCATATCTGTGGCAAAGTTTTGTTGGTCTTGGTGGTGCCCGAGATCACCAACATGGTCAGCAAGAGATTTGCCATGAGCTTTCAGCTTTAGAGAGAGAAAAGTGAACAAGGCATGATGGAGAGTATTTCAGGGGGACTTGAACATTTCTTTAGGTGCTTCTCGGTCATTCAAGTTTCTTCCGAAGAAAATTCTTTGTTAAGTACTATACCCGATTTCTTAATAGGGTTATTTGGTTGTCTGGAGTCTAATTTCTTGAGTTCTTTGTATATATTGGATATTAGCCCTCTATCAGATGAAGGATTGGTAAAGGTCTTTTCCCAATTTGTTGGTTGTCGTTTTGTCCTATTGACAGTGTCCTTTGCCTTACAGAAACTTTGCAATTTTATGAAGTCCCGTTTGTCAATTCTTGATCTTAGAGCATATGCCATTGGAGTTCTGTTCAGGAACTTTTCCCCTGTGCCCAAGTATTCGAGGCTCTTCCCCACCTTCTCTTCTATTAGTTTCAGTGTATCTGGTTTTATGTGGAGGCCCTTTATCCACTTAGACTTGAGCTTTGTACAAGGAGATAAGAATGGATCAATTTTCATTCTTCTACATGTTGTCCTCCAGTTGAATCAGCACCATTTGTTGAAAATGCTGTCCTTTTTCCACTGGAGAGTTTTAGCTCCTTTGTCAAAGATCAAGTGACCATAGGAGTGTGGGTTCATTTCTGGGTCTTCAATTCTATTCCATTGATCTTCCTGCCTGTCTCTGTACCAATACCAGGTAGTTTTTTATCACTATTGCTCTGTAGTACAGCTTGAGGTCAGGGATGGTGATTCCTCCAGAAGTTCTTTTATTGTTGAGAATAGTTTTCGCTATCCTGGATTTTTTGTTATTCCATATGAATTTGAGAATTTCCTTTTCTAACTCTGTGAAGAATTGAGTTGGGAGTTTAATGGGGATTGCATTGAATCTGTAGATTGCTTTTGGCAAGATGGCCATTTTTATTATATTAATCCTGACAATCCATGAGCATGGGAGATCTTTCCATCTTCTGAGATCTTCTTCGATTTCTTTCTTCAGAGACTTGAAGCTCTTGTCATACAGGTCTTTCACTTGCTTGGTTAGATTCTCACCAAGATATTTTATATTATTTGCAACTATTGTGAAGGGTGTCATTTCCCTAATTTCTTTTTCAGTCTGTTTATCTTTCATGTAGAGGAAGGCTACTGATTTGTTTGAGTTGATTTTATAACCAGCCACTTTGCTGAAGTTGTTTATCAGGTTTAGGAGTTCTCTGGTGGAAGTTTTGGGGTCACTTAAGTATACTATAATATCATCTGCAAATAGTGATATTTTGACTTCTTCCTTTCCTATTTGTATCCCTTTGACTTCTTTTTGTTGTGTAATTGCTCTTGCTAGGAATTCCAGTACTATATTGAATAGGTAGGAGGAGAGTGGGCAGCCTTGTCTAGTCCCTGATCTTAGTGGGATTGCTTCAAGTTTCTCTCCATTTAGCTTGATGTTGGCTACTGGTTTGCTGTAAATTGCTTTTACTATGTTTAGATAGGGGCCTTGAATTCCTGATCTTTCCAAGACTTTTATCATGAAGGGATGTTGAATTCTGTCAAATGATTTCTCAGTATCCAGTGAGATGATCATGTGGTTTTTTTCTTTGAGTTTGTTTATATAGTGGATTACATTGATGGATTTTCGAATATTGAACCATCCCTGCATTCCTGGGATAAAACCTACTTGATCATGATAGATGATTGTTTTGATGTGTTCTTGGATTCAGTGTGTGAAAATTTTATTGAGCATTTTTGCATCGATATTCATAAGAGAGATTGATCTGAAGTTTTCTTTCTTTGTTGTGTCTTTGTGTGGTTTAGGTATGAGCATAATTGTGGCTTCATAGAACGAATTGGGTTGTGTTCCTTCTGTTTCTATTTTGTGGAATAGTTTGAAGAGAATTGGTATTAGGTCTTCCTTGAAGGTCTGATAGAATTCAGCACTAAAACCATCTGGTCCTGGGCTTTTTTTAGTGGGGAGACTTTTAATGACTGCTGCTATTTTCTGAGGGGTTATGGGACTATTTAGATGGTTTATCTGCTCCTGGTTTAACTTCAGTACCTGGTATCTGTCTAGGAAATTGTCCATTTCATCCAGGTTTTCCAGTTTTGTTGAGTATAGGCCTTTGTAGTAGGATCTGATGATTTTTTTAATTTCTTCCTTTTCTGTTGTTATGTCTCCCTTTTCAGTTCTGATTTTATTAATTTGGATACTGTCTCTGTGCCCTCTGGTTAATCTGGCTAAGGGTTTATCTATCTTGTTGATTTTCTCAAAGAACCAGCTCCTGGTTTTATTGATATTTTGTATTGTTCTTTCTGTTTCTATTTGGTTGATTTCAGCCCTGAGTTTGATTATTTCCTGCCTTCTACTCCTCCTGGGTGTATTTGCTTCTTTTTGTTCTAGAGCTTTTAGTTGTGCAGTCAACTTGTTAGTGTGTGCTCTTTCCAGTTTCTTTTTGTAGGCACTTAGAGCTATGAGTTTTCCTCTTATCACTGCCTTCATGGAGTCCCACAAGTTTTGGTATGATGTGTCCTCATTTTCATTGAATTCTAAAAAGTCTTTAATTTCTTTCTTTATTTCTTCCTTGACCAAGTCATCATTGAGTAGAGAGTTGTTCAGTTTCCATGTGCACAGGGGTTTTCCATTGATTTTGTCATTATTAAAGACCAGTCTTAGTCCATGGTGATCTGATAAGATGCAAGGGATTATTTCAATCTTTTTGTATCTGTAGAGGCTTGTTTTGTGACCAATTATGTGGTCTATTTGGAGAAGGTACCATGAGGTGCTCAGAAAAAGGTATATTCTTTTGTTTTAGGATGAAATGTTCTATAGATGTCTGTTAAGTCCATTTGGTTCATAACTTCTGTTAATGTCAAAGTGTCTCGGTTTAGTTTCTTTTTCCATGATCTGTCCATTGCTGATAGTGGGGTGTTGAAATCCCCCACTATTATTGTGTGAGGTGTAATGTGTGTTTTGAGCTTTAGTAAAGTTTCTTTTATGTATGTAGGTGCCCTTGCATTTGGAGCATAGATGTTCAGAATTGAGAGTTCACCTTGGTAGATTTTTCCTTTG